>NC_080075.1:26737685-26912806 GCF_949987535.1 Balaenoptera acutorostrata | reverse complement strand
ATTTCCTTCATGACTAATGATGTAAAACATCTTTTCACGTTCTTTTTGGCCATCTGTATCTTTCCTGGAGAAATGTCTCTTCAGATTCTGTACTCATTTAAAAACTAGATTGCTTTTTGCTGTTGTTGAACTGTAAGAGTTCTTCATATATTATGGATAGTCATCTCTCATCAGATATATGAATTGCAAATGTTTTTCCCAATTCTGTGTGCAACCTTTTTACTATGTTGATGGTGTTCTTTTTTTTGGTGCACACAAGTTTTAAATTTTAATCAAGTCAAATTTATTTTTTATGAAAACTTCTTTAACCTATCTGATCACCAAGTCATGAATAAAATGACACCTCTTTAGTCAAAAAGACAAAAAACACAATGGTTTTTTCTTTTCATGCCTTTCATTCCAAAATTAACTTTTGGCATTTTTTTTCCCACCTTGTAACTAAATTTGCTATTTAGATGAGTGTTGTGTCAAACTGACTTCAAAGTTCACCACTGATCACTTTCAGCATTGCTTCATTTCTCTGTAATGAATTCTTCATTTTGATTCATCTCTTCAGCTGGGTGAGTCTTCAAGTGAATTTTTCAAGAAGGTACAGAGGTTGAATATACTTTCTAGCTGCTGTGTACTTGTGAAAATGTCTTTTCATTGTCATAGTGCTTAATGAAAATGCACTGGGTCCATAAATCCTTGAAGTATATAATTTTCCCAATAAATACAGATTTGGTTCCATTATTTTTACATTTAGTATTTTAAATAAGCCTGATATCAGACTAAATTTTCTTCTCTTAACTTTTTTTTTTAATTGTATATTTATGGGATTTTCTTCTATTTATTTTAACTCAAAAATCTTTTTCTGATATGTGTCTCAGTCTCTGATTTTTCCCTGGAATTTTATGGCAACTTTCAATCTGCATACAGTGTTCCCCTTTTCAGGAGGAGGATGTTTTATTCAATTAAGTGTTTGAATATTACTTTCTTCCTCAGCTACAGATATAATTCTTGGTTTGGTTTACTTAGCTATGTTTCTTATGTCTCTCATCATCTTTCACAGCATTTTCATTTTCTTCTTCTTTTTCCTCTGTAATTTTGCAGACTCTCAGATTTGTCCTCATCACTAATTTAACTTCCTTCATGTTAATTCCACCCTTTCTTGCCTGCAAAATGTATTTTAAATCTGTTACCAAATCTTTACAGTTTTAGGCAGTCTTTTCCTTCATATGTTCATTCCTGCCCACCCCCCCGCCCCCACACACGCACACTTTTTTTTCTAAATTGAGACAAAACATGAAATTCACCAATTAAGGGTTCCGCCGCGGAGACACGTGAAGGTCGGTGAGTTGGTGCGGAGTTTGTCTCGGCACGCGTGGCCGCGCTGGGATGGCGTCCTCCTCGTCTTCCTCCGCAGCGGGTTTGGGCTCGGTCGACCCGCAGCTGCAGCATTTCATCGAGGTAGAGACTCAGAAGCAGCGCTTCCAGCAGCTGGTGCACCAGATGACGGAACTTTGTTGGGAAAAGTGCATGGACAAGCCTGGGCCAAAGTTGGACAGTCGGGCTGAGGCCTGTTTTGTGAACTGCGTTGAGCGCTTCATTGATACAAGCCAATTCATCTTGAATCGACTGGAACAGACCCAGAAATCCAAGCCAGTCTTCTCAGAAAGCCTTTCTGACTGACCTGAGTATTACCTCTCTGGAAAAGGAAGGTAGTTCAAGAAATGAAGAGCAGTTGATGGGATGGTTGAAGAAAAGGCTGTGGGGGGATCGGCTCCCACCTTTGTCACTCTTGGGACATCCTGTCATCTGAGAATGAACAAAGACCAATTTTTGTGTGTGGGGGTGGTTTGAGGGTCAAATGTGTTTGGGGTTGTGTTTTTTAATGCTAATCTTGAGAAAACAATTGACAGATGAATGGAAAACTCTACTAGGTGTATGTTGCTGTATGTGGGACGATGCTTTCCTCATAGTCCCATTAACTGCTTCCTATAATTTTAATAGTGGAACTGCTCTATAATTTGATATGTGGGACCACATAGGTAATAATCTGTTATTTGTGTGGCTTCCTTTCAGATTTCTGGAGAGATCGATATACATCTTTGTGTCTCTCAGAAAGGGCAGCAGTGGGGGAAAGAGTAATTTGGTACTTGACTGTAGGCCTCCTTATCTAGTGTTTGATTATCAGTGCTGGAGAAAAAATGTATGGAGTATTCATACAGGACATTTCACCTTTCTAGATTATCTCCCTCCCTTATACTGTGATTCACTTAAATATCTATATATAAAGTACAGTCTTGAGCTACAGGTAGCCTGAGAGTCCAGAGGCCTTTAGTTAAAGGAATCTAGCCAGCGAACATAATTCTCATACTAAACTGCCACAAGGAAGAAGTTAACTTACCCTGTATGTCAGGGTCCAAAAAAATTTAAAGATGTGCCTAAATGAAAAAATAAGTTATAAAGATTTAGGCCAGTCAAAAACTAACAGCAGTTTCAGGTAGAGGTGCATGCCTAATGTAAACCAGCATAGTTTCCATTTACTGCGTTCTTTTCATCACTGAAATAAAAACTTCTACAAGATTCAAAAAAAAAAAATTCACCGATTAAAGTAAGTGTACAATTCACTAGTTCTTAGTATTTTCACAACCAATATTGCTATCTAATTCCAGAACATTTTTGTCACGCCCCCACGAAGAAATCTTGTATATGTTAGCTGTTACTCCCTATTTTCCCCTCCCCAACATCCCCTGGCATCCGCTTATCTACTTTCTGTCTATATGGATTTGCTCATCCTGGACATTTCATATACATGGAATTATACAATATATGACCTGTTGCTATTGGCTTGAAATATTTCTCCCTTTAATAGTCTCAGTTTTTCGGACTTCCCTGGTGGTACAGTGGTTAAGAATCTGCCTGCCAATGCAGGGGACACGGGCTCGAGCCCTGCTCTGGGAAGATCCCACATGCCGCGGAGCAACTAAGGCTGTGCGCCAAAACTACTGAGCCTGCGCTCTAGAGCCCAAGAGCCACAACTACTGAAGCCCATGCACTTAGAGCCCGTGCTCCTCAACAAGAGAAGCCACCGCAACGAGAAGCCCGCGCACCACAACAAAGAGTAGCCCCTGCTCGCCACAGCTAGAGAAAACCCGCGCACGGCAACGAAGACCCAACACAGCCAAAAATAAAAATACAAATAAATAAATAAATAAATAAATTTATTTATTTCAAAAAATAGTGTCAGGTTTTTTTCATTTTAATTCTGTTAGTTTTTCTTTATGTATTTGGGACTTGCTTATACTGCATTTGTCTTTTAAGTCATATAGGAGAAAAACTGAATTACAAACAAAAATACATTTATACTGTCTTTTGTATTTACTTATGTAGTTACCTTTAGTACTTTTTTCATGTGGATTTAAGTTACTGTCTGGTGTTCACCATTCCATCTTGAAAAAAATCTCTTTAGTATTTTCTGTGGGTCAGTTTGCTAGCAGTGGAGTCTTTCAACTGTTGTTTATCTGAGAATGTCTTCATCTCTCCTTCATTTCTGAAGGGTAGTTTTGCTAGGTACAGAATACTTGGTAGGCAGGTTTTTTTCCTCAGCTCTTTGCATATGTCATTGCAATGCCTTCTGGCCTCTATGGTTTCTGATGAAAAATCAGCAATTAGTCTTATTGAAGATTCTTTGTACATGATAACTCCGCTCTTGCTGCTTTAACACTGTCTTTGTCATTTGATGGTTTATGATGTATGTAGATGTGGCTCTCTTTGACTGTATCATGCTTGGACTTCCTTGAGCTTTTGGGATGTGCAGATGAACAGCAGTCATCAAATTTGTGAAATTTTAGGCCATTATTTCTCCAAATACTTCTTCAGTCTCTTTTTCTGTCTCTTCATCTGGAACTCCCATTATGTGTCTAATAGGATGCTTGAAGGTGTCCCATAGGACTCTGAGATTCTGTTAATTTCTCTTCATTCTTTTTTCTTTCTGTTTCTCACACTGGATAATCTCAATTGGCCTATCTTCAAGTTCACTGACTCATACTTCTGCCTGTTCAAATCTGATACTGAGCTTTCTCCAGTCAATTTTTTATTTTAGTTATTGTACTTTTCAACTACAGATCTTCTATTTGGTTCTTTTTTG
Organism: Balaenoptera acutorostrata; assembly: GCF_949987535.1. Taxonomy (NCBI): domain Eukaryota; kingdom Metazoa; phylum Chordata; class Mammalia; order Artiodactyla; family Balaenopteridae; genus Balaenoptera; species Balaenoptera acutorostrata. The sequence continues at coordinate 26,908,674 of NC_080075.1, read as the reverse complement.
TAATTTCTCTTTATTGATATTCTCTATTTGGTAAGACACTGTTCTTATACTTCCTTAGACATGGTTTCATTTAGTTCTTTGAACATATTTTAAATAGCTATTTTAACATCTTCATTTAGTAAGTCCAATGTCTGAGATTCCTCACAGACAGTTTCTAAACTTTTGTATGGTCCTTTTTTTTTTTTTTTTTACTTTGAATTTCCATATCTTGTAACTTTTTGTTGAAAACTGGACATCTTAAAAAATATAATGTGACAACCCTGGAAATCAGAGTCTACTACCTCCCTAGGGTTTCCTGCTGTTGCTTTACGCTGTTTTTTTTTTTAAGTAACTTTTCTGAACAAATTCTGTAACGTCTACTGAAGCTGCCACTCAACTAGCTTAGTGGTCAGCTAATGCCTAGATGGAGATATCCTTAAACATCTAGAAACAATAAATCTCCCAGTCTTTGCCGAGGGACTACGTGCACATAGCCATCAACGCTGAGGGCAGGGAGTTATGAATTCTGCCTTAGCCTTCCCTTTCTTCTTGCCCAGAGTCTCAAGGGCAGCCAAAGGTAAAGGGTAGGCCCCTCTCAGATCTTTCCTGAGCATGCACTCAGGCCTGTGCACACTTGTGGTCTTCTAGAGTCCTAGGAATATATCAATGCTTTTCAAAATATCTATGGACATCTCACCCTCAGTGTTTCCATTAAAGCTTTTCGTTAGTCTATTGTTTGTCTCAAGTGTTATCCACTGCCTCATGCATTGTGACATTAAAACAGTTGCTTGGGGACTTCCCTGGTGGTCTAGGGGGTAAGACTCCGAGCTCCCAATGCAGGGGCCCCGGGATCGATCCCTGGTCAGGGAACTAGGTCCTGCAACTAAGGAGTCCGCATGCCGCAACGAAGATCCTGAGTGGTGCAACTAAGACCCGGCGCAGCCAAAATAAATAAATTAAATAAATAAATATTTAAGAAACTAAAATAAAACACTTGCCTGTAAGTGTTTTTTGACAAACACCTCACACATAGACACAGAGGCTCATACGCACTGGATAGCTCTGAGTAAGGTCAAATAAAGATAAGCCTTTTGAGTGGAGTCTTCCAGAGAGCCATCAGACAGGTCAAATACTGACAATTCTTTGGGAATGAAATTGTGAAAGAGGTCCAGCTCTGTTCTGCTCCCTCCAGTCCTGGGAATGCAGGCTGATATTTTTCGAGGTTATCAATCACTGAGCTGAGTGTGGCAATGAGAATAGGGCAAGGTAAAATGCCACAAGCTTACTATTCTTATCAAGGTTCAGCCATTTTTCTTGAATAAATGCTTACTACAAAAGCTACAAGCCTTTGGTTAATTTCCAGAGTTTTGGAAAAGTTTTCCATAAAGTTTTGCCAAAATTCTGTTGCTTTTATCACAGGACAAAATGTTGGAGGTCTTTACTCCACCATTTTTTTCTGCTATTAACTCCTCACTTTGTTTTAAAAATCCCAGCCAGTTCTCTCCCCATGGCTTTTTGCTCCTATTGACAGTACTAGTACATAAAGTATTTAAATGTCTTTAAATGAATATCAAAATAACATCTATATTATATATTGGTATGAGGTATAAAATGGCTTACAAAAAAAATGACATAGTACCTATCTTCACAGAACTTACTGTCAGATATAAATGAAATCCTGTTACTCCTTCAGAGTGTTACTTGACCTAATGAGTAAATCTCTAACATCTATCATACCTATCTTCACAGAACTTACTGTCAGATATAAATGAAATCCTGTTACTACTTAAGAGTGTTACTTGACCTAATGAGTAAATCTCTAACATCTATCTCTTTCTTTGCGAGGTTACCTTTGCCTTGTTTTTTTGTTTTTCTTTTGTTTTTAATTTATTTATTTTTATTTTTGCCTGTGTAGGGTCTTCGGTGCTGTGCACGGGCTTTCTCTAGTTGCAGCGAGCGGGGGCTACTCTTCGTTGCAGTGCGCGGACTTCCCATTGCAGTGGCTTCTCTTGTTGCAGAGCACGGGCTCTAGGCGTGCGGGCTTCAGTAGTCGTGGCTCGCAGGCTCTAAAGCGCAGGCTCAGTAGTTGTGGCGCACAGGCTTAGTTGCTCTGTGGCATGTGGGATCTTCCCGGACCAGGGCTGGAACCCGTGTCCTCTGCATTGGCAGGCGGATTCTTAACCACTGCGCCACCAGGGAAGTCCCTTTGTTTTTGTTTTTCAAAGAATTTTATGAGTGCAATTGTTGACTCATTCTCAACTGAGGAGAAATTATTTGGTCCAAATATCTGCAATGGTTTATGACTTGCCCTTGGCCCCAAACTCTAGTTGGCTCTTTCTAGTATCTATAGAATCACAGCACACTAATAGACACTATCTATCAGAACAATTCCTAGGCTTTCAGCTAGATCAGCTCTACTGGTCTAAGAAACTATTATTTTCTACTGTCAACTCCCTCACTCTCAGAATAGATGCAGAACATGATAAATGACAACCTCAAGTACATATAGCCAACAGATCTCTTCTTGTCTAATTGATGCATTCAGTACTTTATTTATACAGACAGTATTTCTCAGGATACAGTGTACCATCCCTGAGTCATTTCCTCTTCCCACTACTGTCCAATTTTTCTCAAAGTTAATGTCTCCAAAAGGAAGAGTTAGGACGTAAATGAATAGAAGTACACAGGAGGCCTCAAAAAATACTGGAACACCTGATTACACTTCTATTGGTACGTTCTGTCTTCTGAACTAGGGGGCTGAAAGTGAGACTGAGATAAAAGATTTTCCTACCTACAGTCACTTAAGTAAGCTTGTTTTATGTCTCGTAGCCACTAAGTGAGTTTTTAAAATCATAGCCATGCAGGTAGTGAAAATTTCTTCCAGTTCCTGGTTATAGGCTTCATAATCAATCCTAACATATGAGCATTTTGTGGTTCTTTTTTTCAGTGGCATCACAGTGGGAAATCAGGAGCAATTATATCAGGGGCTTTAGCTCAGTTTCCATTAGATACTAGTTGGGTCCTCTTAAAATTAACAGAAAATCTGCGTAAGACCAGGGACAACTACTTTCTTTTTAATTTCTACACCTATAAAGATGTCTATCGACAAATCATGAACAATTTATATCTAAACTGAACCAAGTCAACTCCTGTGGACCAATCAATATGTTATCCCAACAATCAAAACCCCGCACCATACCAACTCCGTATCCTTATAATTTTCCACAGAAAATATTTATTCAGTTCCTCCACAGGATGCTATTCATTTTCTAAATCTGCAGTTCTATTGTGGTGATCTCACAGGGATGTTGTGGGATACTTTAAAACTCTAGAGAAACAGTGATATGTAATATCTGGTGTACAGGACAAAAACTAATAGCTAAAGATAGTTTAAAGTTTCAACATTAGATACTGCTACATTCCTTTCAATGCTGCTGTCTGTATCTCTGCAGAGTTGGATTTTTGACAGTTTCTGTAACAAAAGCAATAAATGAGGGTGGTTGTGTCCAATCTCATCTCAAGGTTTGAGAAACTGTGCCCTAATAGCCACACATATCTTGTTAGCAAGTAATTATGCATATTTCTGAACAAAGTAAAATGTTTTCTTTCAAACACAAAACCAAAAATACTTTTGCTTATTAAGCTGTAAGATCAAAACGGTAAGTATTTTTATACCCTAATAACATAATAGCTTAGTATCTGAAAAAATACTTCATGTATTTATATGCTGCTGATGATTTATATCCCCACGATGATGAGAAAAGAAATCACCCAAACACTAAGGTGACTGTGAACAGAGAAAACTTGGAAACCTTTGTCCTAGATGGAGTCCACTAACCCAAACAAGTAACTGTTCATACAATTTTCTTCAAATATTTATCAAATGTTTGAGTGTACACAATACATCTGACCAAATAACTCACCTATCTGAACCAGAGACTGTGTCATGAAAATCTCCATGTTTCACTTAAAGATTAAATAGCACTGAGCTTTCATATGTCATCCAGAATTAAACAGCCAATCCACAAATAAAATTTCAAAAAATAAAATTTTGAATAATTTCTGCATAATACCTGAGTGTGAGCTCTCAATGGTGGTGTCTGACTTGGAATCCAGAGATGAAGGAATTTGTCTTAATTGGGGAACATAGTACATCTTTTTTTTTTTTTTTTTCAGAAAATTATTTTAATAGTTACAAAATATCTTTTTTTTTTTTTTTTTTTTTTACAGAATCAGTATAAAATAGCAGTTGATTTCTCCATAATTATCAGAATTATTTATACTTGAGGTCTTGGGTAAGTGGGGCTGAAATCAACAAAAGGTCTTGGACTGTTGGCTCAGAAATCTTCCTGGGAAGCCCACCATGTTGATGTCTCTCATGCTTAACTCCTATGAGATGACCCGGTCCTTTTTTAAAAAAAAGTATCTTTTTATTCATTCTTTGGAGGCTTGAAGTGAATTCGGCAGCGTTCATTAAACACCTTCCAGCTCCTGTCATTTACCACTTCTTCAACATTCAGTTCTGACTGCATCCATTTCAACTTTGTCTGTTCTTTTCTAAGTTGCTTTAATAACGTTAAATTGTCCAAATTCTTTTCTCTCTCCTCTCGGAGCTGTTTTACTACTGATGAGGTCTGAGCTATACAGTTTTTTATGACTCGGTCCCTACTGGCATGAGCCGCCATCAAAGACTCATAAAGTTGTTTACAGGTTTGGCTGGCATCAATTTTCCCTGCAAAGGAAGCTGTTGGAACCGTAGTGTTTAATTCATGTACTATTCTGTCATCAATCGTCCTCATCACCTTGAGTAATTCCTGGAACTCGGCGAACTCCTCACAGCTCACACCGCCACTGGGCGCCGCCATATTGGGCCCATAGTACATCTTTGTACTACCAGAAGGCTTATATGGCAACAGTAAAGGCTGGCCTAAGGACATAAAGATCAGAATACTTAATAAGAAAACATTGATTAATTAACTGAACAAATATTAAGTACCTTTAATGTGCCAAGCAGTGGTCAAGATTCTTGGAATGTATCAGTAAACTAGCACTCTAGAAGAGGGAGATAGACAGTAAACAATTAGCATACTGAATAAGTAAATCATCTAGTATTTTTATAAATTATTAGTGACATAAAACATTAGAAAATCCTGGGACTTCCCTGGTGGTGCAGTGGGTTAAGAATCTGCCTGCCAATGCAGGGGACAGGGGTTCGATACCTGGTCTGGGAAGATCTCACATGCTGTGGAGCAACTAAGCCTGTGCACCACAACTACTGAGCCTGCGTGCCACAAGTACCAAAGCCCGCCTGCCCTAGAGCCCGAGCGCCACAACTACTGAGCCCATGTGCCGCAACTACTGAAGCCCACGTGCTCTAGGGCCCTTGTGCTGCGAGTACTGAGCCCTCGTGCTGCAACTCCTGAAACCTGTGCGCCTAGAGCCCGCGCTCTGCAACAGGAGAAGCCACCACAATAAGAAACCCATGCACCACAACGAAGAGTAGCCCCTACTCACCACAGCTAGGGAAAGCCCGTATGCAGCAACAAAGACCCAAAACAGCCACTCCCCCCCAAAAAATTAGAAAATGCTGAGGAAGATTAGAAGTATTTGGGAAATTGCAGCAGGATGCAGTTTAAATAGAGTGGTAAGGGTAGGATTCATTGAGAAGACGATTTCTTAGCAATCTAGTCCATAGTTAGATGGCTCTAACTAAGAAACACTTTATCTTATATTGAACCCAAACCTGGTCGTTGTTAACCCCTACTACTGATCTTTGAAGGTTCTCCCTCCAGAGTCATAGAAAGTAAATCTAATTCTCTTCTATGTGGCAGATTTTCAAAATAAGTTTTCCATTATAAAAGTATAAATTCTCAATATTAAAAAAATACACAGAAATAAAAAAGACAAAGTCTTACCACTCAAAGATAACTATTATTAATATTTTAATGTATTTCTACAGGTCTTTCCTCTGTATTTCTTATTTGTTTACATAGTTGTATATAGTATGTATAATGTGGAATTCAGTTTTTCTACTTTACATTGATAATAAAATATTCATTTTATTTCCTATCTTCACATTTTTTATCATTCTACTACACATTAAGTGTATTTAACCCTTCTCATAATGTTAAAAATTTAGGCTGGATTAAATTTTCAATAATAAAGAATTCTGTAATAAAGACTTCTTGTTTATAGCATACCCATTCTCCCCTGCTGCCCCATTTCACATAAGTTTTCTGATTTCAGAGTGAAAAATTATGTCATTTATAAAGTTTCTTTTTTTTAAATACTAACTGCTAAAATTCTTTCTAAAATGTCTGTGACATGGTAGTAATTTGATTATTATAGAAGATGAAATCTTTTTCTTCTTCTTCTTTTTTTGCTTCATTGGGTCTTCATTGCTGCACACGGGCTTTCTCTAGTTGCGGTGTGGGGGACTACTCTTCGTTGTGGTGCGCGAGCTTCTCACTCTTCTCACTGCAGTGGCTTCTCTTGCTGTGGAGCACAGGCTCTAGGCACGCAGGCTTCAGTAGTTGTGGAGCATGGGCTCAGTAGTTGTGGCTTGCGGGCTCTAGAGCACAGGCTCAGTAGTTGTGGAGCACGGGCTTAGTTGCTCTGTGGCATGTGGGATCTTCCCGGACCAGGGCTCGAACCCGTGTCCCCTGCACTGGCAGGTGGATTCTTAACCACTGCGCCACCAGGGAAGTCCCTGAAATCTTTTTCTATACACTTGTTTTTCTTTCATGATGTGGTAGAAACTCTCTCTCTGTAACAGCATTTTGATATTTAGCTGGGTACATACTGCTCATCTGTACACTGTATTTCCCAATCTCCCTTGCAGACATGTATGGACATATGACTAAGTCTGGGCCCATAGGTCAAGGCTGAGAATAATGTCTGCAACTTCCAGGCATCCCATTAAAACACTCCACTGGCTGCTGCTAAAATTTATCCTCCCCATCACTCTTCTTTTCCAGTATTTTCTTATTATTCTTCCTGAAAAAATTTAAGATCAATTAAACAAGTTCAAAAGAACAATTCCATTAGAATTTTGAGTAGAATTACATTAGAGTTTAAATTCATTTGGGAATAAATGACATCTTTAAATATTCAATTTTCCCATTCAGAAATATCCCATCCCTCCTTTTAGTCTACTGTCCTTTTCTATGCCTACACAAAGGATTAGTACTGCCATCACATGAGTCCTATAAAATTCTTGTTTAGGTTACTCCTCAGTATTCATGGGGTTGTACTGCTCATTCAAATAGAATTTGGTAGATAGCTACCACTTCTCCTGATTAAACACAACAGCTTCTTCAGTTTATCCTTATGGACCATGGTCTTCTCTTGCATCCTGTAATCACCTCTAGATGGACTCCTAGTTGCCCATGTCTAGTTTATAAAAATCAAAATACTCTAGACAGAGTCTGATAGTCCCAGAGTCGAATGAGATCTCCTTCATTCTGGACGCAATAACAACTTTTATATTACTTAGAATTGTGTTACCATCCTTGACCACTCCATCATTCTGATGATTTGACATGGAATCCATATTACTAGTACCCTGCTTCCAACCAAGGAATTGACTTCATAGGGAAGGAAATGAGACAAAAGGCTGACGCCTAAAGGGAGTCACTGTTCTCCTCACAAGCCTGATCACCCACAGCTATGGTAAACTCAAAAACAAAAGAGCGAGTGAACAATTTACTGATAACTGTCATGGCACAAGCTGGGAGGCATCACTTTCTGAGGCTGGAATGCTAGCTTGCCGAATACGGCATGTGCTCAGAACCACATATGGCACTTGCCTATCCCACAGGCAGAATGCATGTATTTAGGAACAAAGGCAGAAGCCTTTAAAATCTTTTGCTTTCTATCTCTGTGACTCTGCTTTGTTTGATGGAAGATCTTAGAAATAAGGGAGGGGCACTTCTACCGGGAGACAGGAGCCATCTAGTCATTTTACATTCTTTATGTCACTGAAACAATGCAGGGAATAGGATGCCATAGTGTTGACTAAAACTACAATTGACCTTAACTATCAGGGAGAAATAAGGTTACCTTAAAAGAAGAAAGTCAGTAGGAGTATGGCTTACACCTAGGGGACCACGTTACCAAGCCTGGTCATAGAAATTAACCAAAAAATGACCTTAAACCTATGCAGGGCTAGCAAAGCCTTAGACTACTTAGGAATACTTGTACCAACCTATCAGGCAAAACCCCAGCCAATGAGAACCTGGCTGAATTCAAGGAGAATGAAGAAATGTATAGAGGCTGGAAGAATTTAAATAACAGGAAAAATAGGCTGTAGCCTCTACTTCTCTTTGGACGTTGCTGTAGTCATTATTGTTAGAATATTGACTTAGTAGTTTTCTTCCTCCACCAGTGTATATAAAGCTTGGTGGTGATGGTTAAATTTACCATTTAGTTCAAAGTTTGCAGAAAATGGACAACAACAATTGGGCAGAATGACAATGGACCCAGAGCAAGAATGGCTACCATGTGGAGATGGAGAATTCAGAGGCAAGATAAGTGGCTTTTTGAAATTCTCAACAACTTTATGTTTGGATGCAGAAGTCTTAAAGTTACTTTGGACTGCCTATCTCTGGGGGAAGAAGTGACTATTCAGCAAATAATGGTTGTTCCTGGGAGAGACAGAAAGGACTGCAGAAGGGTAAAGAAGAAAGTCCAACCATAAAATTTATTTCTTCAAAAAACTTGCAGATGGAACTAAATATAAACATATAGCATATTACTCTTAATTTGTTAATTCAGAGCAGTGGACACATAGTCATAAATTCAACATGCTCTTCTGTATACTTTTAAAATATTTTTAAAATTTTACTTCTGAATCCACAGAGTTAAAAATATTTTATTATTAAACCAAATAATATTTCTCTTTTAAAGGAGTCCTTTCTACCAAGTACCTGTATGTAAAGGTAAGACCATGAACTGTGGGCTCTATATAGACTGATCCATTTGATGTCAGAAGAGGTAAAAAATACACTTCCACAGTTGGATTTCCTCTCCTGTGCTCTGCCACCAACATGAAAACAGCATAGCCCAGAGTAGCCTGGGTTTCAGTACAAGGCATGTGGAACAGACCCAAACGGTTTTTGCATCCTGATGCCAAACTCCAACTGACTCATAAGACCATGAGTGAGGCAAGCAAATGTCTGTTGTTATAAAGCACTGAGATTTTCGAGGTTCTTATACAGTATCACGGTGGCAATAGGTAACTGACACATTAAAGGCATTCTGTGTGATATTGATTAGACTATACATTTGGGGGGCATAATTTTATTTCACAATAAAAATGTATAAGAGATATAACCATCTCGGGCTGCCCTGATAGCGCAGTGGTTAAGAATCCGCCTGCCAATGCAGGGGACACGGGTGCCAGCCCTGGTCCGGGAAGATCCCACATGCCGCGGAGCAACTAAGCCCATGTGCCACAACTACTGAGCCTGCGCTCTAGAGCCCGCCAGCCACAACTACTGAGCGCATGCACCACAACTACCGAAGCCCACGTGCCTAGAGCCCGTGCTCCACCACAAGAGAAGCCACCGCAATGAGAAGCCTGTGCACCGCAATGAAGAGTAGCCCCTGCTCGCCGCAAGTAGAGAAAGGCTGCACGCAGTGATGAAGACCCAACACAGCCAAAAATAAAATAAATAAAAGTAAAAAAAAGAAAAAGAAAAGAAATATAACCATTTCAACATATAAATGTATTTATTCAAATTAAATTCAGTGCAATTTAAATGTGGAACTAAGCAATTTTCTTTATACGTTTAGGCATATTCCATTTATACCTACAGACAGATAAACTTTTTGCACAAGTAGGAAAACTTAAAATATATTTTGAACAGATTTGTACAAACTGTTGAATACTTTAAAATTAGTAATTGAAAGTTCCTACCCTCATTTGGAGGTAGAATGGGAACTTAACTTTCGAGTTACTGGTCTGAAAAAGAAAATAACTTGCTATAATTTTGAATGTTATATAGTATAAGCACTATAAAAATATCACTGTCATGATAGCATAGGAACACTCTAAATGTAGACCTTATGGTAGAAATTGCTAGCTGTTCACCAAAACTCATTTCTTCTTCATCCTGGAAAGCACAGCTAAACTATTCCTAGTCAGTGGAAGGTGATGTGGGCCACACCTAGGCCTAGCCCATAAAAGCCTCCCAACATGTGCTCCTCCATGCTTTTCGTCCCTTCCAGTTGACTATGATGATGAATCCAAGGTTCCATGTTTTAAAGAAAGCAGAGTCACAGTCAACCTGGGTCCCTGCTCAACGTTTCTTGAGCAAGAAATAGACTGGTATTGTGTTTGCTATCTGTTCACTGTATCATGCAAAACAATAGTAAAAGAAACAATGCCAAATAATTATCTACCTCCCTAAAATTGAACCTCTATAGTTTTTATGTTTTCATGAACTACTTGCATTCTTATGACAAGTATCATGAGTTGAAAATACGTCAGCCACAAGTAGCATGAGTTTCACATAGGTTGTTAACTTCACTAGAAATTGAAGTAAAAACATAATAAATTATATTCTCTTCATAGCTATGTAAATAAAAGATGTTTTAATCATGTACAACCTAATGCTTTAAATTAAAATTAGGTTTTCTAACTAGAAAGACCCAATCAAGAAATTTCTTAGTTAATGACCCACAAAAGTTGGTAATGTGACCTAAAATTCTCTTACCATCTGTGCCATGAAGAACAGTAATCTGTTGGACTGAAGATGATGAAGCAAACTTGACAGGAACTTTGCCCGACTTCTGTGTACTGAGCTCTGGAATATCATGTCCACGATCTTCAGCATTAACAAAAATCTCAGATGAAAACATGGTTTTTCCTGGACTCTCTGTTGTTATCTGAGTGACTGCATCAGATGATAATTTTCCAGAGATGGGAGAAAACGGGGTCTTAATCTCCTTTGGTGATCTGAACAAAAAAGAGAAAGCACACAGCAGGTCATATCCTTGGCTTCTCAAATACTGTAATTTCTTTCCAAATGTGGCTTCAATATTTTTTGGAGACACATCCAACTCAAATGGTTAAGTTATTTCTGCAGTACCCTTTGCTTTTTTACATACTTATTACAGGGTGATCATGCATGAGTTAACTTTTACTTATTTTAAAATCTACTTTTATTTTGGATTTAGAATGCTATTATATAAGGAAAGGGTACTTTTCAGTTGAAGTGGAAAGATATCCATTACAAAATAATTACTGGAAGTCCAGTATAAATTAGGGGACTATGCTAAACGCATAGAGTGTACAAAAATAAAAAAGAAACAGAGCCTTTCCTCAAAAAGTTTATATGTCAGTGGGGGAACCAGAGGTTTTGAAGGTTGTAATTATGTATATAGATTATAAAGAATCCATATTAAAACATAATGGAGTAAATAAATGAGTGTATAAATAAATAAATAATAGGAGAGAGGGAGAAGACAAATCTTGTCAACAGAAGAATTCCATATGTAGGTAACCTGCCCCCCGCCACCCCCCACCCCCGGCATCCATCTCCTCCCCAAGGAGGTGGAGGTGAAGCTTAATCTTCCCCTTAAGTCCAGTCCTGGGCTGGCCTTAATGATTGAATTCCAAAGAGAGTATAAAATGGGAGAAAAAGTAACTTTACAGTGGAGAAACCAAGCAAACACCATGTTATGCAAGTGATGATGTTTCACATCACCAGTGATGTCACGGAGACACTCCATACTCTCTGTTATGATGTGATGAGACGGTTACTTCGCTTCTGTGGTATTCTTTGTCAAAACCTATAACTCCAGTCGAATCATGAGAAAAACATCAGCCAAACCCAGACTGAGAACAATTCTACAAAATATCAGACAAATATTCCTCAAGACTGTCAAAATCATGAAAAACAAGGAAGGAATGAGGAACTGTCATAGACCAGAGAAGACTAAGGAGACATGACAACTAACTAAGTGGAATGTGATATACTGGATTGGGTCCTAGAACAGAAAAAGGTCATTAACAGGAAAACTGGTGAAATCCAAAAAAAGTCTTAAGTTTAGTTAATAGTAATGTATAAATGTTGGCTTTTTAATTTTGAAAAATATACTATGGTAGTATAAGATGTTAGCAATAGGAAAAACTGGGAGAGAGGTAAAGGGAACTCTGTTTGTATCTTTTCTGTAGATTTGAAATTATTTGAAAATAAAAAAGGTCATTTTAAAAAAATGGAGTAATACTGTATTGTATTATATCACAGAAGAAGAAGACCTTTTAAAAGGTCTTTTAAATCTCTACCCTCTATATACGATTCACTAATTAAAAGGACAATTATGAGAAAAGAAAATAGGCTCATCTCCCTTATGTATACAGAAGCAAAAATCATACACAAAGTGTTAGACAATCAAATGTAGAGTGTGTGAGTGAGTGAATGTGTGTGTGTGTGTGTGAATTCCTACCAAGTTGTTTTACTCCAGAAATGCAAGGGGAGTTAACATTCAGATATCAATAAATGTCATGCACCACATCAGTAAAATAAAGGAGAAAATGTATATGATCATATCAGTATAGTCAGATAAAGCATTTGATAAAATTCAATAATTATGTATGATTAAAAACTCATAGCAAAGGGAAACTACAAAAAACTTGAGAGCCACCATCCTATTTATAGTGAAATGTGGAGAATGTCCACTGTAAGATTAGGAACAAAATAAGAATGCCAACTCTTACCTTTTCTATTCAACCTGTTAGTAAAAGTATTAAATGGCATTAGCAGTAAGGCAGGAAAAAGAAATCAGAAATATAAGACTAAGAAAGGAAGAAATAATACTGTCACTTTCCATATTTGATATAATTAAGGATACAGAAAATCCAAAACCATCTACAGATAACTTATTAGAATATCAGTTAGTTTTTAGAAGAGTTGCCAGATAAGAGACCAAACATTAAAAAATTCCACTAACATTTTTCTGTGTCTGAAAAGTTATAAAATTAAAAACTAAAAAATATGCCATCTACATTATCATCAAAACATCATATACCTAATAATAAGTGTAATAAAAAATGTAAGAACCCTGAACAGAAAACTATTAATATATCATAGAGAGAAATTAAAGGTGATCTAAATAGGATTTCTACTTTGAGGCAGGATGTATAGGCATACCTCACTTTATTGCACTTCACTTTATTGTACCTTGCAGATAATGCCTTTTTTTTTTTTTTTTTTTTACAAATTGAAGGTTTGTGGCAACCCTGTGTCAAGCAGCTCTACTGGTGGTGCCATTTTTCCAACAGCATTTGCTCACTTCGTGTCTCTAGGTCACGTTTTGGTAAGTCTCACAATATTTCAAACTTTTTCACTCTTATACTTGTTACATGATCTGTGATCAGTGATCTTTGATGTTACTATTGCAAAAAGATTACAGCCTGCTGAAGGCTCAGATGATGGGTAGCATTCTTAAAGTCTACTTTCAAATTAAGATATGTACTTTTTTAGACATAATGCTATTGCACACTTAATAGACTACAGTATAGCATAAACATAACTTTTACATGCACTGGGAAACCAAACAACTCGTGTGACTTGCTTTCTTAGGATATTCTCCTTATTGTGGTGTCTGGGACCAAAGCCATATCTCCATAATAATATGCCTGCACTAGGTAGGCACAGGCCATCACTCCTGCTGCAACAAGCAAACAAACTTGAATAAAAGATCATCGAGCTAAGGAAGCAATCAAGAAACAATATCAACTAATATGCTAGAGAGGGACATTTAGAGATTTGGAGCAGGGGTTTGGTGTAGGGAGACATACTCCACTGGAAAAGAGAAATCACCATACCTTTTGATAAACTCATTTGCTGGCATGATGGAGTGAAATCTAGCAGAGTGTCAAGCCGATTTCCCCCACAGGACATTTCCTTAGTGTCAGCGTGGTATAGGATGATGGGGGACTGAGCCAAGAAAGCAGAGTGAAATTTCCTGCACAGTCATGGCACTAACAAACCAAATCCCGCTAGATAAAGGGGCCTGTGACAATCATTAGGTCTCCTCTTCAAGACATTTGCCAGTTTTTGAACCTATGTAAAGCAGGAAGCTAAATACCTAATGCCTGAGGGAGAGAACTTTCCAAAGTGAGGAATTAGAGACCTACCAGACTCACAGTAAAAACCCGGAAGTGCCATCCCCAAGAAGGGGGCTGAGTCAGAAAAAGTGAAATCATCTGCAATGTTTCAGTGTTTATGAGACAAATTTTCATCGAGGAAGTGTAACGGCAACAAATACATAGCTGGTCTCTCCTTACATTTGCCATACTCTGAAGCTGTGAGAACTGAGAGCCTAAAGAGCTGAATTCAAACATCTGAAAGACTGAAGTCAATAACTGACTGTATTTATTGAAGAATCAAAGACCTGTCAGGCTCACAGCAAAAATCCAGGGAGGCCACAAATTAGGAAAAATCATAGGTAGGATGAGACAACTAAAGCTCCAACCCAGTTCTGACCTAGTAAAATTCCTGAAATGAGTGAAATGATCAGCCACTCTGATTAACAGAGAAAGGGGTAAATCTTCTCTGGTGCAAAGTAATAGCATCTTCAGTCTCTATGAAGTTTTTATTCACCATGTCCAGCACACAATCAAAAATTATGAAATTCCTGAAGCAGGAAAAAGTGACTAAAAATTAAGACAAAAAAAACCCCAAAACAAAACAAGAAAAATTGATTTAGAGGGAATTCAGATTCTGGAGTTAGCACAGAACTTTAAAATGACTATATTGAGAGTAAAAGATGGGGATTAATAGATTAAAATATGGAGAATCTCAACAGAAAATTGGAATCAATTTAAAAAAAATCAAATACAGATAAATGAAAAATAAGAAAACTGATCCCCAGCAGACCTTAGGGAATACTAGAAGAAATTTTTTTAGGCTGAAGTAAAATGGCCCAACATAGAACAGAGCTGGGCTCTCGGTCCCATATTGAACTCGAGTTGGAAGAGGCGAGTCCCGTCTCAAAACGGAGGTAAAACCGCCGCCCGGTCGCCCCCAGCCCGACTCCGGCCGCCGCCGCCGCCGCCGCCGCCGCCGGGGGGAGGAGGGCCATGATCCAAGGGAACCAGAACAGTTGAGAAAACTGTTTATTGGTGGTCTGAGCTTTGAAACTACAGACGATAGCTTAAGAGAACATTTTGAGAAATGGGGCACACTTACAGATTGTGTGGTGATGAGAGACCCCCAAACAAACCGTTCCAGGGGCTTTGGCTTTGTGACTTACTCTTGGGTTGAAGAGGTGGATGCAGCAATGTGTGCTCGACCACACAAGGTTGATGGGCGTATAGTGGAACCAAAGAGAGCTGTTTCTAGAGAGGATTCTGTAAAGCCTGGTGCCCATCTCACAGTGAAAAAATTTTTGTTGGTGGTATTAAAGAAGATACAGAAGAATGTAATTTGAGAGACTACTTTGAAAAGTATGGCAAGATTGAAACCATAGAAGTTATGGAAGACAGGCAGAGTGGAAAAAAGAGAGGATTTGCTTTTGTAACTTTTGATGATCATGATACCGTTGATAAAATTGTTGTTCAGAAATACCACACTATTAATGGGCATCATTGTGAAGTGAAAAAGGCCCTTTCTAAACAAGAAATGCAATCTGCTGGATCACAGAGAGGTCGTGGAGGTGGATCTGGCAACTTTATGGGTCGTGGAGGAAACTTTGGAGGTGGTGGAGGTAACTTTGGCCGTGGTGGAAACTTTGGTGGAAGAGGAGGCTATGGTGGTGGAGGTGGTGGCAGCAGAGGTAGTTATGGAGGAGGTGATGGTGGATATAACGGATTTGGAGGCGACGGTGGTAACTATGGTGGTGGTCCTGGTTACAGTAGTAGAGGAGGCTATGGTGGTGGTGGACCAGGATATGGAAACCAAGATGGTGAATATGGTGGCGGTGGTGGAGGATATGATGGTTACAATGAAGGAGGAAATTTTGGAGGTAACTATGGTGGTGGTGGGAGCTATAATGATTTTGGAAATTATAGTGGCCAACAGCAATCAAATTATGGACCCATGAAGGGAGGCAGTTTTGGTGGAAGAAGCTCGGGAAGTCCCTATGGTGGTGGTTATGGATCTGGTGGTGGAAGTGGTGGCTATGGTAGCAGAAGGTTCTCAAAACTCAGAAGAAAAGGGCTACAGTTCTTAGCAGGAGAGAGAGCGAGGAGTTGTCAGGAAAGCTGCAGGTTACTTTGAGACAGTCGTCCCAAATGCATTAGAGGAACTGTAAAAATCTGCCACAGAAGGAACGATGATCCATAGTCAGAAAAGTTACTGCAGCTTAAACAGGAAACCTTTCTTGTTCAGGACTGTCCTAGCCACAGTTTGCAAAAAGTGCAGCTATTGATTAATGCAATGTAGTGTCAATTAGATGTACATTCCTGAGGTCTTTTATCTGTTGTAGCTTTGTCTTTTTCTTTTCATTACATCAGGTATATTGCCCTGTAAATTGTGGTAGTGGTACCAGGAATAAAAAATTAAGGAATTTTAAACTTTTCAATATTTGTGTAGTTCAGTTTTTCTACATTTTAGTACAGAAACTTTAACAAAGTGCAGTTTTGAAGGTGTTTCCTTGTGAGTTAACAAGATCATTGTTAATTAATATTTTGTATGAATTTTGCTAAAGTTAACTGTAAAGAAACACCTGCTGACTTGCAGTTTAAGGGGATCTATTCTCCCCATTTCCAAACCATGAAATGAAAGGGCTCTGACATGTGGAGAGAATAGATATTTGTATGTTTGCAATGTGTGTTTTAGATAATAGAATTGGGTATTTAAATTAGCATATTTGTGAATTTAATAGCATTAAAGATTTACTTCAAATGGAAAATCTCAAAATTCAAAAAAAAAAAAAGAAAGAAAAGAGCTGGGAGCTAGATTGGCACTGCCTGCGGGGAAGGAGCGCCGCCGCCGCCGCCGCCGCGAGCTGGGAGCTCGATTGGCGCTGCCTGCGGGGGAGGAGCGCCGCCGCCGCCGCCGCCGCGAGCTGGGAGCTCGATTGGCGCTGCCTGCGGGGGAGGAGCGCCGCCGCCGCCGCCGCGAGCTGGGAGCTCGATTGGCGCTGCCTGCGGGGGAGGAGCGCCGCCGCCGCCGCCGCCGCGAGCTGGGAGCTCGATTGGCGCTGCCTGCGGGGGAGGAGCGCCGCCGCCGCCGCCGCGAGCTGGGAGCTCGATTGGCGCTGCCTGCGGGGGAGGAGCGCCGCCGCCGCCGCGAGCTGGGAGCTTGATTGGCGCTGCCTGCGGGGGAGGAGCGCCGCCGCCGCCGCCGCCCCCGCCGTCGCAGTCGTTGTGAGTGAGGAAGCGCGTCGGTCATTCCTGCTGAGGGCCCTCGCCGACGCCTGGGTTTACCCGCCGCCCCGCCAGCTCCGCTCGTTTCCCGTCCCCCGCGGCCCGGCGCGGGGCAGGCCTGCCGGGGCCATGGAGGACGAGGTGGTCCGCCTTGCCAAGAAGATGGACAAGATGGTGCCGAAGAAGAACGCGGTGAGCGCGGCGGGCGGCGCGGGCCGGAGGGAGGCCGGGCGGCGGGCGGGGGCCAGTCGGCCTGAGGGGGCTCCCGTCCTGCGGTGAGCGCGGCGGGTGCCGCGTGACGGCGGCGAGGCCCGCGCTCGCTCTGGGGAGGGGTTCCTGGGGAGGGGGGAGCTTCGTGTCCCGCGGCCGCGTCCCGGGCAGGGGTTCTGGGGGGCGTCCTGTCCCGCAGCTGCGTCCCGGGCAGGGGTTCTGGGGGGCGTCCTGTCCCGCGGCCGCGTCCCGGGGCGGGGGTCCGGTCCCGCGGCCACCGGCGCTGGGACCCGCTCTGGGCGCCCGAGGCCCCTCGTGATTAGCGCAGCCCGGTAAACTCCATCGAGGCGTCCTCCTCATTATTTTAAACGTGACGGTGGTAAAGCCTCGCTGGTTTAGCTGAAGAGTGCAGAGAGCCCTCCCTGTTGGAAAGAATTCGTTGTCTTTCCCGGGCTCATTGGCCAGCAGCGAGAAGACAACATCAAACAGAGGTTTGTGATCAGTTTTAGACATGAAAGTGTTCAAGCAAAACGTGAATTTCCTGGATCTTATTTTTGAGGAAGGCTGAACATTCCCTTGATTGTCTCAACTCCCCTGCATGTTTGCTTAGCAATTAAAAAAGGTGAACTATGCCAGTGTACTTGGCAAGTTGCTAAACTTTTTTGAAAAAGTGGATCTTGTTAGGCCGCGGAGTGCGGGGAGCTGTGTTTAAGGCACTGCCGCCGACGAGGCTGTGCTGCCGGCTGGATTTGGACACATGTCGTTGCTGGTCCTCTCAGTGGTTTCCGGTTGCTACCGGTGGCGTTTTCTGTTACTGACAACGTGTGCACGTGAACGTGTTCTCTTGTGGTTTGTATGAGGTGCTCCAGTTTCTGCATTTCTGTCCACCTGTGTGGGCCACTCTCAGTCCCTTGCTTCCGAGCCGTCTATATTTTCAGCTAAACTTCTGAAATTCTAAGTCAAACGAATGTGAAGGAGAGAAGGGCTGCTCTGATTTGCACAGCACTTCAGAGTTACAAAGCGTTTGTGCAGAATTCTTTGGGGACTCACGACAGCTGTGTTGCATTCATTTTACAGAATAAGAAACTGAGTCAGACCAAGCAGTTCACCTCCTTAAATGAAGTGTGCGTTGTGGCTTAAGCCAGGACCCGAGTTTTCTGCTGGGCAGCATGCAGAAGTAGTGTTACACACCGAATTCTTAAGACTTCAGACTTGGCGTGCGCCTCTTTTCCTTTAACAGGTGCATTGCCCGGCGTGTAATTTCATACCCTGTTCATCTGGATTTGCAATTTTGGCTTTTTAAAGGATTTCCTGTTTGTTTTCTGTTGCAGACGTTGCCTGTGCCATTTATTTTTTCTGTTGATACAGGCCTTTCATTCCTCACTGCAAGTGATGAGCTCTGTATACTTGATTGGCTGAACGTTTCTGTTATTCTGTTTAAACTGGCAAGTTTTTTTTCTTTGCCTAAAGAACCCTAGACTCTCCTAGTAGAAGCTGGCTCCTAGGGAAAAAGGCCGTTTCTTGGGTAATTTTTTTCTCGAACTCAGGCTATAAAATGTGTACCTTTTAATCATCTAGTGCACTAGGTGTTTTTGTTTGTTTCCTTTCCTTGAAATAGACGTTTCCTAGAAATGAGGAATTCCTTAGTGAGCAAGTATGGAGAAGACCAGTTTGTATTTCTCTGCAGTTCTCAAATTATAAACACATAATGCGTCAGCAGGAGAATGAGGATAAGCTCCACAGATAATCCTCAAGTCTCATTTTTCTTTTCAAATCTTATATTTCTAATAGTACAGAACTTTACCAGTATAAAAACTTGCCCCGCCCCCCCAAAAAAAGAACAGAACTGCAGGAAAGAACAAAGAGCACTTAAAGTGTGTGTGTGTGTTTAATATATACATGTACATATACCCAGGTACATACACCTTTATATTTATATGTTATTTTGTAAATAAATGACAATAATAATGTCTTGTGGAGATGTAGAACAGAAGTATACAACAAAAGCACAAACAGCAGGAGGGGGCAAATGGAGTTAAACTGTTAAACCTCCATGGGATGGTTCCATGGAGGAGGCAGAGAGGGGGATGGGATCCTCGAAGAGCTGCTGAAGACCTTGCATTTTTTGCAGATCTCTTTAGAATGCTACTTGCATATTGTGCTCTCACTGAATGCACCTGGCTGAGCTATGGCATATTAGCACGGTAAACATTTGTCAGATTTGCCCTAGTCAGAAAATTTCTATACCTGCCATCCTGCTTGGCACTTAAAATAATTTTTTTTTTTTTAAAGCTCTCTATGATATAGGGATGATGGGTGAAGAAGGCAGGCTGCAGGGTAATATGTAGTATGTATGATCCCATTTTGATACAGTAAACAGAAAGTATTAAATGCATGCCTGTTTGTATGAGCAGTGAGTTTGCATGGTTATCTCAAGAGGGAGGGAATGGGACGGGTAGAGAAAGAGGTTGACCACAGACTATTGTTTTACTTGTTACAAGAGGCATGTGTTGCCTTCATTTCTGATTAAACTTTTTGTTTACAGATTATTGTAGGTTTACATGCAGTTGTAAGAAATAATAGTGAGATAGCTCCTGTGTGTCCTTTACCCAGTTTTCCCCAATGGTAACATCTTACAGAACCATAGTGTACTGTCACAACCTGGGTATTGCCATTGACACAGTCAAGATATAGAACATTTCCATCCCACAGGATCTCTCCTGATGCCATTTTATAGCCACTGCTGCTCCCCCACTCCCCACCAAATCATAATGATCTGATAGTGCAGTGGATAAAGTTGCAATAAAGTTTTTGTGCAGATGATGAAGGGAAAATACCCCCTGGGGAAGATGGCCCATCTCCCACTCCCCCGGCCCTATCTGTCCCTGGCAACCTGTCATTTCAAGAATGTTATGTGGGACTTCCCTGGTGGCGCAGCGGTTAAGAATCTGCCTGCCATTGCAGGGGACATGGGTTCGATCCCTTGTCCGGGAAGATCCCACATGCCGCGGAGCAACTAAGCCCATGCGCCACAACGACTGAGCCTGCGCTCTAGAGCCCGGGAGCCACAACTACTGAGCCCACGTGCCACAAGTACTGAAGCCCACGTGCCTAGAGCCCGTGCTCTGCAACAAGAGAAGCCACCGCAGCGAGAAGCCCGCGCTTGCCGCAACTAGAGAAAGCCCACACGCAGCAACGAGGACCCAACGCAGCCAAAAATAAAATAAATTAACTAATTAATTAAAAAAAAAGAATGTTATGTGAATAAAATCATATAGTGTGTAACCTTTTTTTTTTTCTTAAGTAAAAAGAATTTTTTTTGGCTGCACTGCCATTTGTGCGATCTTAGTTCCCTGACCAAGGATTGAACCCAGCCCAGGTAGTGAAAGTGCTGAGTGCTAAACACTGGACCGCCAGGGAATTCCCAGTATGTAACCTTTTGGATTGGCCTTTTTCACTCAATGTAATTCCCTGGAGAGTCATCCAAATTGCACGAATCAATAGTGCTGCTTTTTTAAAAAAAAAATATTTATTTATTTATTTATTTATTTGGCTGTGCGGGTCTTTAGTTGCAGCATGTGGGATCTAGTTCCCTGACCAGGGATGGAACCTGGGCCCCCTGCATTGAGAGTGCAGAGTCTTAACCGCTGGAACACCAGAGAGGTCCCAGTGCCGCTTTCTTTTTAATTGCTGAGTAGTATTCCATGGTTTGGCTATACTTCAGTTTGCTTAATCACTTGCCCATTGAAGAATATCTGAGTTTTTTCCCATTTCTTGACTATTACTGATAGAGATGCTGTGGACATTTGTGTACCTCTCTGATTTCATTTTCTCCATGGGTACCCTTTAAGGCTCAATACTGGAAAAGAAGGGGGTCAGAGTGATCAACCCAATGTGGTAGCCTAACGTAACAGATAAGGAAAGCAGCAGGCTTTGTGAGACAGTCAGCGATTTGTCCAAAGTCACACAGATAGTAAACGTCAAAGTCAAAACTGAAATTAGGTCTCCAGACTTGTAGTTCAATACTTTCCCTCATTATTCCATGCTATTTTGAATCTCCTACTCAATTTAGGGGCCAAAGAAATCGAACGCAAAACTTTCCAAAGTTTCTTTTCTTACCTGACATGGTCAGAGAAGAGGAACCATCAACTGCAGGTACAAGGGCTGAGGAGACAACACTAGAGGATGTCTGAGTGGCTGCAGCTGAAGGGCACACGTGTCCAGTCCAGAGGTCACTGGTTACTGGTCCAAACAGCTCCACGGAAACCCCAAGACTCTACCAAGTGGTAGTAGGTTTGGTAGGAGAGTGATGTCACAAAGCAGGCAGTTCAAAGGTATGAGCTAGCCAGTAGGGAGGTCCGATCCCCAACAGGAAGGCGGGGTTGGGTGAAGAGAGTGTAGGAGAGCTAAAACAACACCTAAGTTTCTGAGCTCTGGGGAGGAAATCCTAGAAGACAGATTTACCTCTCCCAGGCTCTTCCATTAGGGAAATCATTGCAACGTTTCTTACAGACGCTCATTAATATAATTAACTAACAGTTACTTATATTCTACAGAGTATTCTATTTTATGTATCATATACTTAGAGCTATATAGATGTTATTTAATTAATAATCCTTAGGAAGGAAAGAGCCATCTAGTTTGAACTATTACAGTTGTTCTGAAATCATATGTGTCTACTGAGTGAACTGATAGCAGCTTTTAAGGAGCAAAAGTAGGGATTAAGAAGCTCTTTTTGTAACTTGGTTCAAGAGTAGGGTGAAGTTTGTTGAGTGTACCTTGTGGAGAATGTTGTGGTCCAAGGCTCTTCTCTTTGAGTTTCTTCTCCTTGCCTCCTACCTTCCTTGGGCTGGGCTAGGCTGGGGGCCAGGTTGGACTTGCGACTTAACATTTCTCTTCCGCTTTCTTCTTCTTCTTCTTTTTTTTTTTTTTTTTCCTTCCATTATGGGCATTGCTTCTAGGACAAGCCTTGATCTTGCATTGGTTGTTACTTCCTGTCAACTTCCAGCAGCCGGAGTCTTCTTTTCAGTGCTTGATGCTTCACGAAACCGACTCTGCCCGTTGGCAGCAAATACCAGAGAGCTAGGAGACAGAGCTGGTTGCAGACCTTTCCTCTTCCAGCCTTTGGTTGCAATTGTTTTGCCCATAATTTGCTAGCTCTAGTTCCTTGGGCCACACAGGTATCCTGCCATCCAGCTCTTTTTTCTATGTGAGAGATATTCTGAACACTGTCCCTTTTTCTTTGCACAGAAGTATATACAGTGTGGCAGTTACTGTAATCTCCTCCCCCTTGCAAACAGCCACTCTCGAATCTTGGACCTCTAGGACTCTCTGTCTTGCATGCTTGGGTGCAAGGCCAAGCAAAATGAAGAGGAGAATAATTAGAGAAAGAGGAGGGCATTGGTGGAGAATTGGGAGCAGGTAAGGTGAAAGGGCACAGGAGAAAAGAGATGCATGTCGATTTTTTGGTTTCTGTGGGAAACAAGTTGACACACTTGGGCCTCATTTTGTATTAACAGAACAGAGAGTTAACGATATAAGTAGCTAGATAGTGGAGCAACTGCCACGAAGTCTGTACACTGAAGAGAACAGTCTCACATCTAGTTTTCATTTTGTTTTATGTCATAGTACCTTATTGATAGCATTCACTGGTGTGTTTGTAGAATACAGATGTGTTCAAATGCTCTGGTTTTGTCTACATGGCTATTTCCTTGTCCTGTTGGTAAGGAATCCAACATTGTAAGACATATTGCATGTTTTTCTCTTGACGATCGTTGACCTTGAAGCGTCATGAACTACGTTGAGCTGTTGGATTTTGTGGAGAAACTTTCAAAAGGGTCTGTGAAAAAGGCATTGTGGTGAGTCGCATTATGCACCCGAGCGTAAGGAGCAGATATCTGCCACCAGCCCAACTTGGCCTGGATTGCCTCTGTTTTAGTTCCCCCGGTTAGTGCTTTTCTCCCTAACCACTCTTGTGACTGTGATCATGTGAGTAAGGGCTGAGTTGCTAGAGATTTCTGTGTGAGGTAAGCTGGTTTGAGGGAGGAAATCTATGGACCTAGTCATTTTCCTTGGTGGTAAGCTTTCAGGGGTGCAAAGATTGATCTTCCTGGGGACTTTTCTGGTCCCAGGAAGATATCGCATAGATGGGACCTCCAAAGGCACACATTGAATCTTTAGGCCTGTTTTTCCTATTAGGAGATACGAGTTTCTTCACTGATGGGGATGATGCTTATCTGAGAAGAAATTGTGAAAGGTGGTGTAGTATAGAGGTGTGGCTTAAGCTTTTAAGTTTTCTTCAGGGTTTTTCCCCTAAGCTTCCTACTTCAGACGGCCTACTTACATGATACTAGTATGTGATGTCAGGCTAACAACTTCCTAAATATACCTGCAAGCCAGATCAGTGTCTCTTTTCTCTGTATTCCCATGGAAATCAAGGGTCCCGCCGAATTTTCCATCGAAACAGTTGATTTGCGTTGTCTCTAGGCATGCTGAAGGGCGTACCGTTGCTTCCTAACCGGTGTCGTTTGGGAGAGCTACCTCTGTACGTTCAAATGATGAACTCTGAGACTTTGCTCATGTGTGCGGTAAACCCTTGAGTTCCCTAAGACCTTCCTTTCCTCCATCTCATACCCCATTAAGCCCGCTTCAGTTTATCTCCTGCATTTCTTTGGAATCTGTCAGCTCTTCCTCAACATCCTAATACTGAACTTGCCTGTCTGTTGCGACTAGGTCCTAACTGTGTCCATATATCTTGTTTCCTTCCAATCCATTCTTCACACAAGAAACCTTCAAAGCAAGTTGGAACATTGCTCGTAAGCATCGCTCACAAAC
Organism: Balaenoptera acutorostrata; assembly: GCF_949987535.1. Classification (NCBI taxonomy): domain Eukaryota; kingdom Metazoa; phylum Chordata; class Mammalia; order Artiodactyla; family Balaenopteridae; genus Balaenoptera; species Balaenoptera acutorostrata. The sequence continues at coordinate 26,884,331 of NC_080075.1, read as the reverse complement.
ATTGTTTTGAGAATAGAAAGCACAGTGTTGGCCTTTACGACTCTGCGTGGTCTAGAATCCTCTCTGCTTCTCTAGCCCCATCTTGTGCCACTTGTGCCCTCACTTTCTATGCTTCAGATACACTGAATTAACCTTAGTTCTCACTCATCTGACAGAAGTCAGTTCAGATATTATTTTTCACCGTGATTCCTCGCATTAAGGAATTTGATTTTCAGGTTTTGTATGAGGACTAAAACTCAACTGGGAAGTGGAAGAATTGAGTTTCAACTGTTTCAGTCAACACGCTTGTATTAATGATACCTGCGTACTGAACACCGGGCTAGGTTTCATGAGGGATCCAGAAGTTCTGGCCATCTCTGGTTTTGGATATCCCTTATTTGTTGAGACCTTTGCGTTGTCTGGTTGCCTTTTGTCTGTTTTCCAGATGGGAAAACAGGAACAAGGGAAGTATAGGTTATTATTAGGTGGGGTTGAACAAGTGGAGCAGCAAACTGCAAAGCAGAAAGAAGAGGGCCGTACTCTAGAGGGATATGATTTCCATTTTCAAGGCGACTGCATCCTGTGCAGGGAGACAGCCTAACATAAAATGTGCCTAACAACAAATATATTGACTTCTTACTAAAAATCTCCAGTTCATGTAACCAAGGGGTTTATACCTTCTCCTTTAAAAGTGATATTCCTGGGACTTCCCTGGTGGTCCAGTGGTGAAGACTCTGCGCTTCCAGTGCAGCAGGCGTGGGTTCAATCCCTGGTTGGGGAGCTAAGATCCCACATGCTGCGCAGCCAAAGAAAGTTTTTTCAAAAGTTATATTCCTGTATTATTGAATTTAGTGGTTTAGATTTTGTTTTAATGTTAAGAAGATTTCAGTTTCTTTACCAGGAACAAACAAAACATAATGTAAAAATCGTTTCCCAGAAACGATTTCCATCATTCTCTTCTTCCCTTTCTCCCGCAGAGTGGTGTTTCATCTTGACAAGCTCTCTGTCATTCCATAGGAAAGCTGTCTGGCTTGGAGGTTGCAATCCCAGGGAATTTTTCATCACCAGGGAAGTCTCCATCACTACAGAGGGATCAAGGGAGAAGTCAGTCCCTGGTAAGTGAGATGCTCCCCCTAAACACCAACACAGCAGTCGTGTACCTTTCAAGGGGTTCAGGGGCAAGCTGGGCAAGGCATTTCTACTAACTCTTCTTAAGGACCATAGACAGTGCCCTATGCTACGAGGTAAGCGGTGACTGTTGTAATTCTTACTGGCGATCATTTCATGTCACTGATTCTTGGCTTTCTTTGTATTTCATAGGACTGTTATAAGTCCAATACAAAATGAGTCTTATTTTTAAAACACTGAAATGTTTTACAAAGCCTAGCATTCTCATCTAGAGTCCTTTCAGTTCTCCCCACTTTCCTGAGAGGCTAAGAACACTTCACACCATGAACTAGGAGAGGGGGTAGAGCCCTTTCTGATGAAATGTATCAACAAAGACAGAGTCTTAGCCTGCTTGCTCTCTGGACAGGATCTCGGACCACAAGGTCTTAAATCCTGGTATAAATGAAGGAAGTGAGGACAGTTCAACTGGCACTCTCATAACAAGAGTTCTGAAACACCTTCCAAAGAGACTATAGCAGTAGATGAGGGAAGGGAGTGCTACAGTGTGGTATAGTACAGGGGGAATGATCGGCTACAGCAGTGAAAAATGTGGTACCTATTGGTGTGCTCTCGGGGTTCTTGTACATGTAGCATAGATGACCTTTACAGTGGCCCTCCCACCTTCCCTCCTGCATTAGGTGTTCTTTTTTTTGTTGTTGTTAATTTATGTTTATTTATTTATTTATTGTTTGAACTTATTTATTCTACGTATTTATTTTTTTGGCCGCACTGGCTCTTCATTGCTGTGCACGGGCTTTCTCTAGTTACGGCTAGCGGGGGCTACTCTTGGTTGCGGTGTGCGGGCTTCTCATCGCGGTGGCTTCTCTTGTAGCGGAGCGTGGGCTGTAGGCGCGTGGGCTTCGGTAGTTGAGGCTCTCGGGCTCTAGAATGCAGGCTCAGTCGTTGTGGCACATGGGCTTAGTTGCTCCACGGCATGTGGGATCTTCCCAGACCAGGGCTCGAAGCCGTGTCCCCCGCATTGCATTGGCAGGCGGATTCTTCACCACGGCGCCACCAGGGAAGCCCTAGGTGTTCTTCTATAGAGTCTCAAAACAGAGGGCACTGAGCGAAGGTAGTGGTTATTAAAGGCTCAGGATCTAAATTCTACCTGTCTCTACACCACTTCCCAGCTGTCGATTTGACCCCATTTTTGAACGCCGACCTCATTCTTCAACTTTCTCTGCCGTTTGTATACTCACCTTGAAAACTTGTTTCTGTGATGCGTTGAGCAGACACAGGGTGGCAGATTGCAGAGGTGGAAGCTGGTGGTCGGATATTTGTGGACTGAATCTCCTTTAGTCCCATTCCCATTTCTGGTTGCACAGAGGCCCTACTTCCTGTGTGTGACACAGAGCCATAGGATTGCAGGCAGGAGCCAAGTTCTCCATACAGTAAAGACCCCAGTGTGCCTTGGTTATAGTAATCTACCTGGCTTCCTTCCTGGTAGGGAAGTGACAGGCGGCTATGCCCCTGATTTGGAATCTGAGATGGTGTTCCCTGAGCAAGGCTGGCAGAAAGCGATGGATAGAGAGGGACCATGTTATTGGCGTCTGAAGTTTTATCATACTGGGCTGCCATAAACACGGAGGAAGCAGCTGTGTGCCGGTCAGTGAGTGCCAGAGTAAAGTCTCCGAGTGAAGAAGAATTCTTTTCAGTGCTTCCTGTGATGTCCCACTCAAGAACACCTGGATAGGAAGGAGCTGAAGTGGAGATCTGGCTGTGGTCAGTAACTCCAGATAACATAGTCGTGCTAGAATGTTGGTAAAGGTAGGCACTACCCATGAGTGTCTGGAAAGAGGTACCGGTAGCCGATGCCGAACTGACGGCAGGGGCAGAGACTCTGGAGAAGTTGCAGACACTTCGTGTTAGGGAAGTTGCATTGCGCACCACAGGAAGAGAATGCTGCAGAGAATTTAGAGTTCCAAGTAGAGATAGATTTTGGAAATTTTCTGGAAGAACAAGAGGCTCATGAAAAACTCAGGGAGGTTGAGAAATTCTCACTCCGTTTGAGGAACAGCATTATCTTAAGGTTCTTGCTATCAGGACGGCTCTACTATCCATACTTCCTGAGACACCCAAAATCAGACAGTTAATGACGGCTGTAAGGACTGAGCAGTTTTCCAGTCTTCTGTATTAACTGCCTGTGCTCCCATCTTGGGCGCGGATGGGCAGAAGAGCCAAGTGGTATGGTGCAGACATTGTTCTCTAGGCTGGAAGCAACCTTCTCCCTGCCCTGTCTTTCCCTTCAGCCTGCACTCGTATTGACCTCTATGCTACTTCCTAGACTGGAAGCATTTTAGAACTAGGAGGCCCTTAGAGAACTTCTGTTTTCTCAGTCTCATTTCGTGAGTAAGGAAACTGAGGCTCAGAGAGGTCGGGTTGACTTGTTCAAGTTCTCTCATTAGGTTAGTATCATTACCAGGTTTCAGAACCTCAGTATCCTGACTTCCTTGCCAGGACTCTACTCTGAGCATGATACTGCCAGAAAGCAGGAGAAATAGAACTTATAATATAGGCATTTTTTTTGTCCATTAGAAAACAGTACGGCTATTACCATTGTCGTCTTCAGTGTCTCCCTTTGCTTGTACAGTTCCCACGCTATTACCTAGAGTTGACGTATAGCTCAGTCCAACTGGTGAATTGAAAGAGTCATTTTTGCCCTCTTCAAGCCTGGTTTCCCATCCTACCTCAAAATGATTACCCGAAAGTGGGTATCTTAAATGCTTTTGGAAAGAGAAAAGTTATCTGATTACTTCAGATTACTCATCTATGAAGTGGTTATAACACCACCACCAATAATAATAGCCGTGATAATTAATAGATGAATAAGCTGATATATTGCGTATGATTTATATGGAGGAAGATACAATAAGTTCTAGAAAGACAAAGAAAAATCATGACAAGCATATTACATAACGAAAAAGAAATCCATAGATATTAATGAAAACTGGGGTATGTGGCAAGTATCAAAGCCTAATGAATTTACTAACAAATGACATTCTGTACCATCCATGCAATATTATGAAAGTGAATGTTGCCCACTCTATTTTAGTGAATACTATTAACCAAAAAACACGATAGAGGTGATAGAGGTGAATGAATTCCTAGCCAATGCATACAGACAGAGAAGGTATATCAGTAAAAAATGCCTAACAAGCAACAGAATGCAATAAGTGTGGAATGTATAGGTAGCCACAACATACATAGACAAGTATTTCAATGAAAAGCGGTACGAAGCAGACAGGAAAATAATAAGGGTAAAAGAGTTTCATGATTGTGCTCATTCATATTTTTACCCAGCAAGTAACAGGTATTAAGCCTAGGAGAAATATATATTTCAATGAATATAGCTTATATAGTAAGCAGAAAGGAAGCTTAAAAAGTATCAAGAAGGTTTTTGTATTTATCCTAGAACTTAGATTAGAATCATCTTCAACATCCAAGAAGATGACATCCCAAAACCTCAAAAAACCATCATCCCTAGAATCCAATAAAAAACGATTTTCAAATGTCAGAAAATCCAAAGGACTCCACAATATTGTTTTCGATAAATGTGGATGTTTGTTTGTTTTTTTCTTTTGCCGCGCCGCGTGGCCCTGGCCGTGAAAGCACCGAGTCCTAAGCGCTGGACCGCCAGGGAATTCCCTAAATGGGGAATTAGAGATGTGGGGCTTGACTTTTTCTTTTTCTCCTTCGGTAGCTAAGATCTACAAGCGAACGATGGCTGTTGATCAATGTGCTCTCTGTGTTAGGAAGGAAATAACTGTAAAAATGAAAAGCAGCCTTGCCTTAGAACCTACATATCACACAAAGGAACGAGTCCTTCTGATTCAATTTAGAGGATATCATGTAAAATGTTTAACTGGTAAAATGTCTACCTAGTTTAAAAATTAGAAAGAATAAAACACTGAAAAGCAACCCCCTAGAGAACCACTTTGGTTTCTTGTTTACAGGAAGCATCATTTCCAAAACATATTTCTAAAATGTTTATATTCAAAACTGTCAAGTGCCAACTGTATTCAGAGAGGCAATAAAAGAAAGAAAACGGAGTATGACTTTTCTGATAAGCTGCCTTTCCTGGTGATCCCCTGTTCTGGCCTGACTTTCCTTCTTAGTCTGTTAATGTAAGGATTTGCTACCATCAACTTTGTTTTGCCCTGCTCTGAGCAGCTTTCCCTCTGTGCTGTTTCTGCTTTAATTTAAAATCTTTGGTTCCCATCAACATTCCATTGCAAAGTACGTTTTTCTTGAGAGCTCCTCTATGCCTTCCCTCTTCATTCTTATATTTTTTCCCATCTCTTGGTTCCTGTTGGCCTGTGCTAATGAAAACAATCCTAAACTTCCTTACGTTTGACTCTGTGCCTCCCTATATAGCCCAGTACTCTCCATCCTCTCTCCCTATTCTCTCTTTTCAACTGGTCGCAATACTAGTGGAGGGAGACCATTAGAGATGAAACATCTTGGTATATATTGCTAGTTTTCTATGTCACCTGGCTTTTCTATGTTTCTGTTGAAACCCTCCTGAGAAGTCTCTGATTTCATTTTCTCCATGGGTACCCTTTAAGGCTCAATACTGGAAAAGAAGGGGATCAGAGTGATCCACCCAATGTGGTAGCCTAACGTAACAGATAAGGAAAGCAGCAGGCTTTGTGAGACAGTCAGCGATTTGTCCAAAGTCACACAGATAGTAAACGTCAAAGTCAAAACTGAAATTAGGTCTCCAGACTTGTAGTTCAATACTTTCCCTCATTATTCCATGCTATTTTGAATCTCCTCCTCAATTTAGGGGCCAAAGAAATCGAACGCAAAACTTTCCAAAGTTTCTTTTCTTACCTGACATGGTCAGAGAAGAGGAACCATCAACTGCAGGTACAAGGGCTGAGGAGACAACACTAGAGGATGTCTGAGTGGCTGCAGCTGAACGGCACACGTGTCCAGTCCAGAGGTCACTGGTTACTGGTCCAAACAGCTCCACGGAAACCCCAAGACTCTACCAAGTGGTAGTAGGTTTGGTAGGAGAGTGATGTCACAAAGCAGGCAGTTCAAAGGTATGAGCTAGCCAGTAGGGAGGTCCGATCCCCAACAGGAAGGCGGGGTTGGGTGAAGAGAGTGTAGGAGAGCTAAAACAACACCTAAGTTTCTGAGCTCTGGGGAGGAAATCCTAGAAGACAGATTTACCTCTCCCAGGCTCTTCCATTAGGGAAATCATTGCAACGTTTCTTACAGACGCTCATTAATATAATTACCTAACAGTTACTTATATTCTACAGAGTATTCTATTTTATGTATCATATACTTAGAGCTATATAGATGTTATTTAATTAATAATCCTTAGGAAGGAAAGAGCCATCTAGTTTGAACTATTACAGTTGTTCTGAAATCATATGTGTCTACTGAGTGAACTGATAGCAGCTTTTAAGGAGCAAAAGTAGGGATTAAGAAGCTCTTTTTGTAACTTGGTTCAAGAGTAGGGTGAAGTTTGTTGAGTGTACCTTGTGGAGAATGTTGTGGTCCAAGGCTCTTCTCTTTGAGTTTCTTCTCCTTGCCTCCTACCTTCCTTGGGCTGGGCTAGGCTGGGGGCCAGGTTGGACTTGCGACTTAACATTTCTCTTCCGCTTTCTTCTTCTTCTTCTTTTTTTTTTTTTTTTCCTTCCATTATGGGCATTGCTTCTAGGACAAGCCTTGATCTTGCATTGGATGTTACTTCCTGTCAACTTCCAGCAGCCGGAGTCTTCTTTTCAGTGCTTGATGCTTCACGAAACCGACTCTGCCCGTTGGCAGCAAATACCAGAGAGCTAGGAGACAGAGCTGGTTGCAGACCTTTCCTCTTCCAGCCTTTGGTTGCAATTGTTTTGCCCATAATTTGCTAGCTCTAGTTCCTTGGGCCACACAGGTATCCTGCCATCCAGCTCTTTTTTCTATGTGAGAGATATTCTGAACACTGTCCCTTTTTCTTTGCACAGAAGTATATACAGTGTGGCAGTTACTGTAATCTCCTCCCCCTTGCAAACAGCCACTCTCGAATCTTGGACCTCTAGGACTCTCTGTCTTGCATGCTTGGGTGCAAGGCCAAGCAAAATGAAGAGGAGAATAATTAGAGAAAGAGGAGGGCATTGGTGGAGAATTGGGAGCAGGTAAGGTGAAAGGGCACAGGAGAAAAGAGATGCATGTCGATTTTTTGGTTTCTGTGGGAAACAAGTTGACACACTTGGGCCTCATTTTGTATTAACAGAACAGAGAGTTAACGATATAAGTAGCTAGATAGTGGAGCAACTGCCACGAAGTCTGTACACTGAAGAGAACAGTCTCACATCTAGTTTTCATTTTGTTTTATGTCATAGTACCTTATTGATAGCATTCACTGGTGTGTTTGTAGAATACAGATGTGTTCAAATGCTCTGGTTTTGTCTACATGGCTATTTCCTTGTCCTGTTGGTAAGGAATCCAACATTGTAAGACATATTGCATGTTTTTCTCTTGACGATCGTTGACCTTGAAGCGTCATGAACTAAGTTGAGCTGTTGGATTTTGTGGAGAAACTTTCAAAAGGGTCTGTGAAAAAGGCATTGTGGTGAGTCGCATTATGCACCCGAGCGTAAGGAGCAGATATCTGCCACCAGCCCAACTTGGCCTGGATTGCCTCTGTTTTAGTTCCCCCGGTTAGTGCTTTTCTCCCTAACCACTCTTGTGACTGTGATCATGTGAGTAAGGGCTGAGTTGCTAGAGATTTCTGTGTGAGGTAAGCTGGTTTGAGGGAGGAAATCTATGGACCTAGTCATTTTCCTTGGTGGTAAGCTTTCAGGGGTGCAAAGATTGATCTTCCTGGGGACTTTTCTGGTCCCAGGAAGATATCGCATAGATGGGACCTCCAAAGGCACACATTGAATCTTTAGGCCTGTTTTTCCTATTAGGAGATACGAGTTTCTTCACTGATGGGGATGATGCTTATCTGAGAAGAAATTGTGAAAGGTGGTGTAGTATAGAGGTGTGGCTTAAGCTTTTAAGTTTTCTTCAGGGTTTTTCCCCTAAGCTTCCTACTTCAGACGGCCTACTTACATGATACTAGTATGTGATGTCAGGCTAACAACTTCCTAAATATACCTGCAAGCCAGATCAGTGTCTCTTTTCTCTGTATTCCCATGGAAATCAAGGGTCCCGCCGAATTTTCCATCGAAACAGTTGATTTGCGTTGTCTCTAGGCATGCTGAAGGGCGTACCGTTGCTTCCTAACCGGTGTCGTTTGGGAGAGCTACCTCTGTACGTTCAAATGATGAACTCTGAGACTTTGCTCATGTGTGCGGTAAACCCTTGAGTTCCCTAAGACCTTCCTTTCCTCCATCTCATACCCCATTAAGCCCGCTTCAGTTTATCTCCTGCATTTCTTTGGAATCTGTCAGCTCTTCCTCAACATCCTAATACTGAACTTGCCTGTCTGTTGCGACTAGGTCCTAACTAGTGTCCATATATCTTGTTTCCTTCCAATCCATTCTTCACACAAGAAACCTTCAAAGCAAGTTGGAACATTGCTCGTAAGCATCGCTCACAAACATTGTTTTGAGAATAGAAAGCACAGTGTTGGCCTTTACGACTCTGCGTGGTCTAGAATCCTCTCTGCTTCTCTAGCCCCATCTTGTGCCACTTGTGCCCTCACTTTCTATGCTTCAGATACACTGAATTAACCTTAGTTCTCACTCATCTGACAGAAGTCAGTTCAGATATTATTTTTCACCGTGATTCCTCGCATTAAGGAATTTGATTTTCAGGTTTTGTATGAGGACTAAAACTCAACTGGGAAGTGGAAGAATTGAGTTTCAACTGTTTCAGTCAACACGCATGTATTAATGATACCTGCGTACTGAACACCGGGCTAGGTTTCATGAGGGATCCAGAAGTTCTGGCCATCTCTGGTTTTGGATATCCCTTATTTGTTGAGACCTTTGCGTTGTCTGGTTGCCTTTTGTCTGTTTTCCAGATGGGAAAACAGGAACAAGGGAAGTATAGGTTATTATTAGGTGGGGTTGAACAAGTGGAGCAGCAAACTGCAAAGCAGAAAGAAGAGGGACGTACTCTAGAGGGATATGATTTCCATTTTCAAGGCGACTGCATCCTGTGCAGGGAGACAGCCTAACATAAAATGTGCCTAACAACAAATATATTGACTTCTTACTAAAAATCTCCAGTTCATGTAACCAAGGGGTTTATACCTTCTCCTTTAAAAGTGATATTCCTGGGACTTCCCTGGTGGTCCAGTGGTGAAGACTCTGCGCTTCCAGTGCAGCAGGCGTGGGTTCAATCCCTGGTTGGGGAGCTAAGATCCCACATGCTGCGCAGCCAAAGAAAGTTTTTTCAAAAGTTATATTCCTGTATTATTGAATTTAGTGGTTTAGATTTTGTTTTAATGTTAAGAAGATTTCAGTTTCTTTACCAGGAACAAACAAAACATAATGTAAAAATCGTTTCCCAGAAACGATTTCCATCATTCTCTTCTTCCCTTTCTCCCGCAGAGTGGTGTTTCATCTTGACAAGCTCTCTGTCATTCCATAGGAAAGCTGTCTGGCTTGGAGGTTGCAATCCCAGGGAATTTTTCATCACCAGGGAAGTCTCCATCACTACAGAGGGATCAAGGGAGAAGTCAGTCCCTGGTAAGTGAGATGCTCCCCCTAAACACCAACACAGCAGTCGTGTACCTTTCAAGGGGTTCAGGGGCAAGCTGGGCAAGGCATTTCTACTAACTCTTCTTAAGGACCATAGACAGTGCCCTATGCTACGAGGTAAGCGGTGACTGTTGTAATTCTTACTGGCGATCATTTCATGTCACTGATTCTTGGCTTTCTTTGTATTTCATAGGACTGTTATAAGTCCAATACAAAATGAGTCTTATTTTTAAAACACTGAAATGTTTTACAAAGCCTAGCATTCTCATCTAGAGTCCTTTCAGTTCTCCCCACTTTCCTGAGAGGCTAAGAACACTTCACACCATGAACTAGGAGAGGGGGTAGAGCCCTTTCTGATGAAATGTATCAACAAAGACAGAGTCTTAGCCTGCTTGCTCTCTGGACAGGATCTCGGACCACAAGGTCTTAAATCCTGGTATAAATGAAGGAAGTGAGGACAGTTCAACTGGCACTCTCATAACAAGAGTTCTGAAACACCTTCCAAAGAGACTATAGCAGTAGATGAGGGAAGGGAGTGCTACAGTGTGGTATAGTACAGGGGGAATGATCGGCTACAGCAGTGAAAAATGTGGTACCTATTGGTGTGCTCTCGGGGTTCTTGTACATGTAGCATAGATGACCTTTACAGTGGCCCTCCCACCTTCCCTCCTGCATTAGGTGTTCTTTTTTTTGTTGTTGTTAATTTATGTTTATTTATTTATTTATTGTTTGAACTTATTTATTCTACGTATTTATTTTTTTGGCCGCACTGGCTCTTCATTGCTGTGCACGGGCTTTCTCTAGTTACGGCTAGCGGGGGCTACTCTTGGTTGCGGTGTGCGGGCTTCTCATCGCGGTGGCTTCTCTTGTAGCGGAGCATGGGCTGTAGGCGCGTGGGCTTCGGTAGTTGAGGCTCTCGGGCTCTAGAATGCAGGCTCAGTCGTTGTGGCACATGGGCTTAGTTGCTCCACGGCATGTGGGATCTTCCCAGACCAGGGCTCGAAGCCGTGTCCCCCGCATTGCATTGGCAGGCGGATTCTTCACCACGGCGCCACCAGGGAAGCCCTAGGTGTTCTTCTATAGAGTCTCAAAACAGAGGGCACTGAGCGAAGGTAGTGGTTATTAAAGGCTCAGGATCTAAATTCTACCTGTCTCTACACCACTTCCCAGCTGTCGATTTGACCCCATTTTTGAACGCCGACCTCATTCTTCAACTTTCTCTGCCGTTTGTATACTCACCTTGAAAACTTGTTTCTGTGATGCGTTGAGCAGACACAGGGTGGCAGATTGCAGAGGTGGAAGCTGGTGGTCGGATATTTGTGGACTGAATCTCCTTTAGTCCCATTCCCATTTCTGGTTGCACAGAGGCCCTACTTCCTGTGTGTGACACAGAGCCATAGGATTGCAGGCAGGAGCCAAGTTCTCCATACAGTAAAGACCCCAGTGTGCCTTGGTTATAGTAATCTACCTGGCTTCCTTCCTGGTAGGGAAGTGACAGGCGGCTATGCCCCTGATTTGGAATCTGAGATGGTGTTCCCTGAGCAAGGCTGGCAGAAAGCGATGGATAGAGAGGGACCATGTTATTGGCGTCTGAAGTTTTATCATACTGGGCTGCCATAAACACGGAGGAAGCAGCTGTGTGCCGGTCAGTGAGTGCCAGAGTAAAGTCTCCGAGTGAAGAAGAATTCTTTTCAGTGCTTCCTGTGATGTCCCACTCAAGAACACCTGGATAGGAAGGAGCTGAAGTGGAGATCTGGCTGTGGTCAGTAACTCCAGATAACATAGTCGTGCTAGAATGTTGGTAAAGGTAGGCACTACCCATGAGTGTCTGGAAAGAGGTACCGGTAGCCGATGCCGAACTGACGGCAGGGGCAGAGACTCTGGAGAAGTTGCAGACACTTCGTGTTAGGGAAGTTGCATTGCGCACCACAGGAAGAGAATGCTGCAGAGAATTTAGAGTTCCAAGTAGAGATAGATTTTGGAAATTTTCTGGAAGAACAAGAGGCTCATGAAAAACTCAGGGAGGTTGAGAAATTCTCACTCCGTTTGAGGAACAGCATTATCTTAAGGTTCTTGCTATCAGGACGGCTCTACTATCCATACTTCCTGAGAAACCCAAAATCAGACAGTTAATGACGGCTGTAAGGACTGAGCAGTTTTCCAGTCTTCTGTATTAACTGCCTGTGCTCCCATCTTGGGCGCGGATGGGCAGAAGAGCCAAGTGGTATGGTGCAGACATTGTTCTCTAGGCTGGAAGCAACCTTCTCCCTGCCCTGTCTTTCCCTTCAGCCTGCACTCGTATTGACCTCTATGCTACTTCCTAGACTGGAAGCATTTTAGAACTAGGAGGCCCTTAGAGAACTTCTGTTTTCTCAGTCTCATTTCGTGAGTAAGGAAACTGAGGCTCAGAGAGGTCGGGTTGACTTGTTCAAGTTCTCTCATTAGGTTAGTATCATTACCAGGTTTCAGAACCTCAGTATCCTGACTTCCTTGCCAGGACTCTACTCTGAGCATGATACTGCCAGAAAGCAGGAGAAATAGAACTTATAATATAGGCATTTTTTTTGTCCATTAGAAAACAGTACGGCTATTACCATTGTCGTCTTCAGTGTCTCCCTTTGCTTGTACAGTTCCCACGCTATTACCTAGAGTTGACGTATAGCTCAGTCCAACTGGTGAATTGAAAGAGTCATTTTTGCCCTCTTCAAGCCTGGTTTCCCATCCTACCTCAAAATGATTACCCGAAAGTGGGTATCTTAAATGCTTTTGGAAAGAGAAAAGTTATCTGATTACTTCAGATTACTCATCTATGAAGTGGTTATAACACCACCACCAATAATAATAGCCGTGATAATTAATAGATGAATAAGCTGATATATTGCGTATGATTTATATGGAGGAAGATACAATAAGTTCTAGAAAGACAAAGAAAAATCATGACAAGCATATTACATAACGAAAAAGAAATCCATAGATATTAATGAAAACTGGGGTATGTGGCAAGTATCAAAGCCTAATGAATTTACTAACAAATGACATTCTGTACCATCCATGCAATATTATGAAAGTGAATGTTGCCCACTCTATTTTAGTGAATACTATTAACCAAAAAACACGATAGAGGTGATAGAGGTGAATGAATTCCTAGCCAATGCATACAGACAGAGAAGGTATATCAGTAAAAAATGCCTAACAAGCAACAGAATGCAATAAGTGTGGAATGTATAGGTAGCCACAACATATATAGACAAGTATTTCAATGAAAAGCGGTACGAAGCAGACAGGAAAATAATAAGGGTAAAAGAGTTTCATGATTGTGCTCATTCATATTTTTACCCAGCAAGTAACAGGTATTAAGCCTAGGAGAAATATATATTTCAATGAATATAGCTTATATAGTAAGCAGAAAGGAAGCTTAAAAAGTATCAAGAAGGTTTTTGTATTTATCCTAGAACTTAGATTAGAATCATCTTCAACATCCAAGAAGATGACATCCCAAAACCTCAAAAAACCATCATCCCTAGAATCCAATAAAAAACGATTTTCAAATGTCAGAAAATCCAAAGGACTCCACAATATTGTTTTCGATAAATGTGGATGTTTGTTTGTTTTTTTCTTTTGCCGCGCCGCGTGGCCCTGGCCGTGAAAGCACCGAGTCCTAAGCGCTGGACCGCCAGGGAATTCCCTAAATGGGGAATTAGAGATGTGGGGCTTGACTTTTTCTTTTTCTCCTTCGGTAGCTAAGATCTACAAGCGAACGATGGCTGTTGATCAATGTGCTCTCTGTGTTAGGAAGGAAATAACTGTAAAAATGAAAAGCAGCCTTGCCTTAGAACCTACATATCACACAAAGGAACGAGTCCTTCTGATTCAATTTAGAGGATATCATGTAAAATGTTTAACTGGTAAAATGTCTACCTAGTTTAAAAATTAGAAAGAATAAAACACTGAAAAGCAACCCCCTAGAGAACCACTTTGGTTTCTTGTTTACAGGAAGCATCATTTCCAAAACATATTTCTAAAATGTTTATATTCAAAACTGTCAAGTGCCAACTGTATTCAGAGAGGCAATAAAAGAAAGAAAACGGAGTATGACTTTTCTGATAAGCTGCCTTTCCTGGTGATCCCCTGTTCTGGCCTGACTTTCCTTCTTAGTCTGTTAATGTAAGGATTTGCTACCATCAACTTTGTTTTGCCCTGCTCTGAGCAGCTTTCCCTCTGTGCTGTTTCTGCTTTAATTTAAAATCTTTGGTTCCCATCAACATTCCATTGCAAAGTACGTTTTTCTTGAGAGCTCCTCTATGCCTTCCCTCTTCATTCTTATATTTTTTCCCATCTCTTGGTTCCTGTTGGCCTGTGCTAATGAAAACAATCCTAAACTTCCTTACGTTTGACTCTGTGCCTCCCTATATAGCCCAGTACTCTCCATCCTCTCTCCCTATTCTCTCTTTTCAACTGGTCGCAATACTAGTGGAGGGAGACCATTAGAGATGAAACATCTTGGTATATATTGCTAGTTTTCTATGTCACCTGGCTTTTCTATGTTTCTGTTGAAACCCTCCTGAGAAGTCTCTGATTTCATTTTCTCCATGGGTACCCTTTAAGGCTCAATACTGGAAAAGAAGGGGATCAGAGTGATCCACCCAATGTGGTAGCCTAACGTAACAGATAAGGAAAGCAGCAGGCTTTGTGAGACAGTCAGCGATTTGTCCAAAGTCACACAGATAGTAAACGTCAAAGTCAAAACTGAAATTAGGTCTCCAGACTTGTAGTTCAATACTTTCCCTCATTATTCCATGCTATTTTGAATCTCCTCCTCAATTTAGGGGCCAAAGAAATCGAACGCAAAACTTTCCAAAGTTTCTTTTCTTACCTGACATGGTCAGAGAAGAGGAACCATCAACTGCAGGTACAAGGGCTGAGGAGACAACACTAGAGGATGTCTGAGTGGCTGCAGCTGAACGGCACACGTGTCCAGTCCAGAGGTCACTGGTTACTGGTCCAAACAGCTCCACGGAAACCCCAAGACTCTACCAAGTGGTAGTAGGTTTGGTAGGAGAGTGATGTCACAAAGCAGGCAGTTCAAAGGTATGAGCTAGCCAGTAGGGAGGTCCGATCCCCAACAGGAAGGCGGGGTTGGGTGAAGAGAGTGTAGGAGAGCTAAAACAACACCTAAGTTTCTGAGCTCTGGGGAGGAAATCCTAGAAGACAGATTTACCTCTCCCAGGCTCTTCCATTAGGGAAATCATTGCAACGTTTCTTACAGACGCTCATTAATATAATTACCTAACAGTTACTTATATTCTACAGAGTATTCTATTTTATGTATCATATACTTAGAGCTATATAGATGTTATTTAATTAATAATCCTTAGGAAGGAAAGAGCCATCTAGTTTGAACTATTACAGTTGTTCTGAAATCATATGTGTCTACTGAGTGAACTGATAGCAGCTTTTAAGGAGCAAAAGTAGGGATTAAGAAGCTCTTTTTGTAACTTGGTTCAAGAGTAGGGTGAAGTTTGTTGAGTGTACCTTGTGGAGAATGTTGTGGTCCAAGGCTCTTCTCTTTGAGTTTCTTCTCCTTGCCTCCTACCTTCCTTGGGCTGGGCTAGGCTGGGGGCCAGGTTGGACTTGCGACTTAACATTTCTCTTCCGCTTTCTTCTTCTTCTTCTTTTTTTTTTTTTTTTCCTTCCATTATGGGCATTGCTTCTAGGACAAGCCTTGATCTTGCATTGGATGTTACTTCCTGTCAACTTCCAGCAGCCGGAGTCTTCTTTTCAGTGCTTGATGCTTCACGAAACCGACTCTGCCCGTTGGCAGCAAATACCAGAGAGCTAGGAGACAGAGCTGGTTGCAGACCTTTCCTCTTCCAGCCTTTGGTTGCAATTGTTTTGCCCATAATTTGCTAGCTCTAGTTCCTTGGGCCACACAGGTATCCTGCCATCCAGCTCTTTTTTCTATGCGAGAGACATTCTGAACACTGTCCCTTTTTCTTTGCACAGAAGTATATACAGTGTGGCAGTTACTGTAATCTCCTCCCCCTTGCAAACAGCCACTCTCGAATCTTGGACCTCTAGGACTCTCTGTCTTGCATGCTTGGGTGCAAGGCCAAGCAAAATGAAGAGGAGAATAATTAGAGAAAGAGGAGGGCATTGGTGGAGAATTGGGAGCAGGTAAGGTGAAAGGGCACAGGAGAAAAGAGATGCATGTCGATTTTTTGGTTTCTGTGGGAAACAAGTTGACACACTTGGGCCTCATTTTGTATTAACAGAACAGAGAGTTAACGATATAAGTAGCTAGATAGTGGAGCAACTGCCACGAAGTCTGTACACTGAAGAGAACAGTCTCACATCTAGTTTTCATTTTGTTTTATGTCATAGTACCTTATTGATAGCATTCACTGGTGTGTTTGTAGAATACAGATGTGTTCAAATGCTCTGGTTTTGTCTACATGGCTATTTCCTTGTCCTGTTGGTAAGGAATCCAACATTGTAAGACATATTGCATGTTTTTCTCTTGACGATCGTTGACCTTGAAGCGTCATGAACTAAGTTGAGCTGTTGGATTTTGTGGAGAAACTTTCAAAAGGGTCTGTGAAAAAGGCATTGTGGTGAGTCGCATTATGCACCCGAGCGTAAGGAGCAGATATCTGCCACCAGCCCAACTTGGCCTGGATTGCCTCTGTTTTAGTTCCCCCGGTTAGTGCTTTTCTCCCTAACCACTCTTGTGACTGTGATCATGTGAGTAAGGGCTGAGTTGCTAGAGATTTCTGTGTGAGGTAAGCTGGTTTGAGGGAGGAAATCTATGGACCTAGTCATTTTCCTTGGTGGTAAGCTTTCAGGGGTGCAAAGATTGATCTTCCTGGGGACTTTTCTGGTCCCAGGAAGATATCGCATAGATGGGACCTCCAAAGGCACACATTGAATCTTTAGGCCTGTTTTTCCTATTAGGAGATACGAGTTTCTTCACTGATGGGGATGATGCTTATCTGAGAAGAAATTGTGAAAGGTGGTGTAGTATAGAGGTGTGGCTTAAGCTTTTAAGTTTTCTTCAGGGTTTTTCCCCTAAGCTTCCTACTTCAGACGGCCTACTTACATGATACTAGTATGTGATGTCAGGCTAACAACTTCCTAAATATACCTGCAAGCCAGATCAGTGTCTCTTTTCTCTGTATTCCCATGGAAATCAAGGGTCCCGCCGAATTTTCCATCGAAACAGTTGATTTGCGTTGTCTCTAGGCATGCTGAAGGGCGTACCGTTGCTTCCTAACCGGTGTCGTTTGGGAGAGCTACCTCTGTACGTTCAAATGATGAACTCTGAGACTTTGCTCATGTGTGCGGTAAACCCTTGAGTTCCCTAAGACCTTCCTTTCCTCCATCTCATACCCCATTAAGCCCGCTTCAGTTTATCTCCTGCATTTCTTTGGAATCTGTCAGCTCTTCCTCAACATCCTAATACTGAACTTGCCTGTCTGTTGCGACTAGGTCCTAACTAGTGTCCATATATCTTGTTTCCTTCCAATCCATTCTTCACACAAGAAACCTTCAAAGCAAGTTGGAACATTGCTCGTAAGCATCGCTCACAAACATTGTTTTGAGAATAGAAAGCACAGTGTTGGCCTTTACGACTCTGCGTGGTCTAGAATCCTCTCTGCTTCTCTAGCCCCATCTTGTGCCACTTGTGCCCTCACTTTCTATGCTTCAGATACACTGAATTAACCTTAGTTCTCACTCATCTGACAGAAGTCAGTTCAGATATTATTTTTCACCGTGATTCCTCGCATTAAGGAATTTGATTTTCAGGTTTTGTATGAGGACTAAAACTCAACTGGGAAGTGGAAGAATTGAGTTTCACCTGTTTCAGTCAACACGCATGTATTAATGATACCTGCGTACTGAACACCGGGCTAGGTTTCATGAGGGATCCAGAAGTTCTGGCCATCTCTGGTTTTGGATATCCCTTATTTGTTGAGACCTTTGCGTTGTCTGGTTGCCTTTTGTCTGTTTTCCAGATGGGAAAACAGGAACAAGGGAAGTATAGGTTATTATTAGGTGGGGTTGAACAAGTGGAGCAGCAAACTGCAAAGCAGAAAGAAGAGGGCCGTACTCTAGAGGGATATGATTTCCATTTTCAAGGCGACTGCATCCTGTGCAGGGAGACAGCCTAACATAAAATGTGCCTAACAACAAATATATTGACTTCTTACTAAAAATCTCCAGTTCATGTAACCAAGGGGTTTATACCTTCTCCTTTAAAAGTGATATTCCTGGGACTTCCCTGGTGGTCCAGTGGTGAAGACTCTGCGCTTCCAGTGCAGCAGGCGTGGGTTCAATCCCTGGTTGGGGAGCTAAGATCCCACATGCTGCGCAGCCAAAGAAAGTTTTTTCAAAAGTTATATTCCTGTATTATTGAATTTAGTGGTTTAGATTTTGTTTTAATGTTAAGAAGATTTCAGTTTCTTTACCAGGAACAAACAAAACATAATGTAAAAATCGTTTCCCAGAAACGATTTCCATCATTCTCTTCTTCCCTTTCTCCCGCAGAGTGGTGTTTCATCTTGACAAGCTCTCTGTCATTCCATAGGAAAGCTGTCTGGCTTGGAGGTTGCAATCCCAGGGAATTTTTCATCACCAGGGAAGTCTCCATCACTACAGAGGGATCAAGGGAGAAGTCAGTCCCTGGTAAGTGAGATGCTCCCCCTAAACACCAACACAGCAGTCGTGTACCTTTCAAGGGGTTCAGGGGCAAGCTGGGCAAGGCATTTCTACTAACTCTTCTTAAGGACCATAGACAGTGCCCTATGCTACGAGGTAAGCGGTGACTGTTGTAATTCTTACTGGCGATCATTTCATGTCACTGATTCTTGGCTTTCTTTGTATTTCATAGGACTGTTATAAGTCCAATACAAAATGAGTCTTATTTTTAAAACACTGAAATGTTTTACAAAGCCTAGCATTCTCATCTAGAGTCCTTTCAGTTCTCCCCACTTTCCTGAGAGGCTAAGAACACTTCACACCATGAACTAGGAGAGGGGGTAGAGCCCTTTCTGATGAAATGTATCAACAAAGACAGAGTCTTAGCCTGCTTGCTCTCTGGACAGGATCTCGGACCACAAGGTCTTAAATCCTGGTATAAATGAAGGAAGTGAGGACAGTTCAACTGGCACTCTCATAACAAGAGTTCTGAAACACCTTCCAAAGAGACTATAGCAGTAGATGAGGGAAGGGAGTGCTACAGTGTGGTATAGTACAGGGGGAATGATCGGCTACAGCAGTGAAAAATGTGGTACCTATTGGTGTGCTCTCGGGGTTCTTGTACATGTAGCATAGATGACCTTTACAGTGGCCCTCCCACCTTCCCTCCTGCATTAGGTGTTCTTTTTTTTGTTGTTGTTAATTTATGTTTATTTATTTATTTATTGTTTGAACTTATTTATTCTACGTATTTATTTTTTTGGCCGCACTGGCTCTTCATTGCTGTGCACGGGCTTTCTCTAGTTACGGCTAGCGGGGGCTACTCTTGGTTGCGGTGTGCGGGCTTCTCATCGCGGTGGCTTCTCTTGTAGCGGAGCATGGGCTGTAGGCGCGTGGGCTTCGGTAGTTGAGGCTCTCGGGCTCTAGAATGCAGGCTCAGTCGTTGTGGCACATGGGCTTAGTTGCTCCACGGCATGTGGGATCTTCCCAGACCAGGGCTCGAAGCCGTGTCCCCCGCATTGCATTGGCAGGCGGATTCTTCACCACGGCGCCACCAGGGAAGCCCTAGGTGTTCTTCTATAGAGTCTCAAAACAGAGGGCACTGAGCGAAGGTAGTGGTTATTAAAGGCTCAGGATCTAAATTCTACCTGTCTCTACACCACTTCCCAGCTGTCGATTTGACCCCATTTTTGAACGCCGACCTCATTCTTCAACTTTCTCTGCCGTTTGTATACTCACCTTGAAAACTTGTTTCTGTGATGCGTTGAGCAGACACAGGGTGGCAGATTGCAGAGGTGGAAGCTGGTGGTCGGATATTTGTGGACTGAATCTCCTTTAGTCCCATTCCCATTTCTGGTTGCACAGAGGCCCTACTTCCTGTGTGTGACACAGAGCCATAGGATTGCAGGCAGGAGCCAAGTTCTCCATACAGTAAAGACCCCAGTGTGCCTTGGTTATAGTAATCTACCTGGCTTCCTTCCTGGTAGGGAAGTGACAGGCGGCTATGCCCCTGATTTGGAATCTGAGATGGTGTTCCCTGAGCAAGGCTGGCAGAAAGCGATGGATAGAGAGGGACCATGTTATTGGCGTCTGAAGTTTTATCATACTGGGCTGCCATAAACACGGAGGAAGCAGCTGTGTGCCGGTCAGTGAGTGCCAGAGTAAAGTCTCCGAGTGAAGAAGAATTCTTTTCAGTGCTTCCTGTGATGTCCCACTCAAGAACACCTGGATAGGAAGGAGCTGAAGTGGAGATCTGGCTGTGGTCAGTAACTCCAGATAACATAGTCGTGCTAGAATGTTGGTAAAGGTAGGCACTACCCATGAGTGTCTGGAAAGAGGTACCGGTAGCCGATGCCGAACTGACGGCAGGGGCAGAGACTCTGGAGAAGTTGCAGACACTTCGTGTTAGGGAAGTTGCATTGCGCACCACAGGAAGAGAATGCTGCAGAGAATTTAGAGTTCCAAGTAGAGATAGATTTTGGAAATTTTCTGGAAGAACAAGAGGCTCATGAAAAACTCAGGGAGGTTGAGAAATTCTCACTCCGTTTGAGGAACAGCATTATCTTAAGGTTCTTGCTATCAGGACGGCTCTACTATCCATACTTCCTGAGACACCCAAAATCAGACAGTTAATGACGGCTGTAAGGACTGAGCAGTTTTCCAGTCTTCTGTATTAACTGCCTGTGCTCCCATCTTGGGCGCGGATGGGCAGAAGAGCCAAGTGGTATGGTGCAGACATTGTTCTCTAGGCTGGAAGCAACCTTCTCCCTGCCCTGTCTTTCCCTTCAGCCTGCACTCGTATTGACCTCTATGCTACTTCCTAGACTGGAAGCATTTTAGAACTAGGAGGCCCTTAGAGAACTTCTGTTTTCTCAGTCTCATTTCGTGAGTAAGGAAACTGAGGCTCAGAGAGGTCGGGTTGACTTGTTCAAGTTCTCTCATTAGGTTAGTATCATTACCAGGTTTCAGAACCTCAGTATCCTGACTTCCTTGCCAGGACTCTACTCTGAGCATGATACTGCCAGAAAGCAGGAGAAATAGAACTTATAATATAGGCATTTTTTTTGTCCATTAGAAAACAGTACGGCTATTACCATTGTCGTCTTCAGTGTCTCCCTTTGCTTGTACAGTTCCCACGCTATTACCTAGAGTTGACGTATAGCTCAGTCCAACTGGTGAATTGAAAGAGTCATTTTTGCCCTCTTCAAGCCTGGTTTCCCATCCTACCTCAAAATGATTACCCGAAAGTGGGTATCTTAAATGCTTTTGGAAAGAGAAAAGTTATCTGATTACTTCAGATTACTCATCTATGAAGTGGTTATAACACCACCACCAATAATAATAGCCGTGATAATTAATAGATGAATAAGCTGATATATTGCGTATGATTTATATGGAGGAAGATACAATAAGTTCTAGAAAGACAAAGAAAAATCATGACAAGCATATTACATAACGAAAAAGAAATCCATAGATATTAATGAAAACTGGGTTATGTGGCAAGTATCAAAGCCTAATGAATTTACTAACAAATGACATTCTGTACCATCCATGCAATATTATGAAAGTGAATGTTGCCCACTCTATTTTAGTGAATACTATTAACCAAAAAACACGATAGAGGTGATAGAGGTGAATGAATTCCTAGCCAATGCATACAGACAGAGAAGGTATATCAGTAAAAAATGCCTAACAAGCAACAGAATGCAATAAGTGTGGAATGTATAGGTAGCCACAACATATATAGACAAGTATTTCAATGAAAAGCGGTACGAAGCAGACAGGAAAATAATAAGGGTAAAAGAGTTTCATGATTGTGCTCATTCATATTTTTACCCAGCAAGTAACAGGTATTAAGCCTAGGAGAAATATATATTTCAATGAATATAGCTTATATAGTAAGCAGAAAGGAAGCTTAAAAAGTATCAAGAAGGTTTTTGTATTTATCCTAGAACTTAGATTAGAATCATCTTCAACATCCAAGAAGATGACATCCCAAAACCTCAAAAAACCATCATCCCTAGAATCCAATAAAAAACGATTTTCAAATGTCAGAAAATCCAAAGGACTCCACAATATTGTTTTCGATAAATGTGGATGTTTGTTTGTTTTTTTCTTTTGCCGCGCCGCGTGGCCCTGGCCGTGAAAGCACCGAGTCCTAAGCGCTGGACCGCCAGGGAATTCCCTAAATGGGGAATTAGAAATGTGGGGCTTGACTTTTTCTTTTTCTCCTTCGGTAGCTAAGATCTACAAGCGAACGATGGCTGTTGATCAATGTGCTCTCTGTGTTAGGAAGGAAATAACTGTAAAAATGAAAAGCAGCCTTGCCTTAGAACCTACATATCACACAAAGGAACGAGTCCTTCTGATTCAATTTAGAGGATATCATGTAAAATGTTTAACTGGTAAAATGTCTACCTAGTTTAAAAATTAGAAAGAATAAAACACTGAAAAGCAACCCCCTAGAGAACCACTTCGGTTTCTTGTTTACAGGAAGCATCATTTCCAAAACATATTTCTAAAATGTTTATATTCAAAACTGTCAAGTGCCAACTGTATTCAGAGAGGCAATAAAAGAAAGAAAACGGAGTATGACTTTTCTGATAAGCTGCCTTTCCTGGTGATCCCCTGTTCTGGCCTGACTTTCCTTCTTAGTCTGTTAATGTAAGGATTTGCTACCATCAACTTTGTTTTGCCCTGCTCTGAGCAGCTTTCCCTCTGTGCTGTTTCTGCTTTAATTTAAAATCTTTGGTTCCCATCAACATTCCATTGCAAAGTACGTTTTTCTTGAGAGCTCCTCTATGCCTTCCCTCTTCATTCTTATATTTTTTCCCATCTCTTGGTTCCTGTTGGCCTGTGCTAATGAAAACAATCCTAAACTTCCTTACGTTTGACTCTGTGCCTCCCTATATAGCCCAGTACTCTCCATCCTCTCTCCCTATTCTCTCTTTTCAACTGGTCGCAATACTAGTGGAGGGAGACCATTAGAGATGAAACATCTTGGTATATATTGCTAGTTTTCTATGTCACCTGGCTTTTCTATGTTTCTGTTGAAACCCTCCTGAGAAGTCTCTGATTTCATTTTCTCCATGGGTACCCTTTAAGGCTCAATACTGGAAAAGAAGGGGATCAGAGTGATCCACCCAATGTGGTAGCCTAACGTAACAGATAAGGAAAGCAGCAGGCTTTGTGAGACAGTCAGCGATTTGTCCAAAGTCACACAGATAGTAAACGTCAAAGTCAAAACTGAAATTAGGTCTCCAGACTTGTAGTTCAATACTTTCCCTCATTATTCCATGCTATTTTGAATCTCCTACTCAATTTAGGGGCCAAAGAAATCGAACGCAAAACTTTCCAAAGTTTCTTTTCTTACCTGACATGGTCAGAGAAGAGGAACCATCAACTGCAGGTACAAGGGCTGAGGAGACAACACTAGAGGATGTCTGAGTGGCTGCAGCTGAACGGCACACGTGTCCAGTCCAGAGGTCACTGGTTACTGGTCCAAAGAGCTCCACGGAAACCCCAAGACTCTACCAAGTGGTAGTAGGTTTGGTAGGAGAGTGATGTCACAAAGCAGGCAGTTCAAAGGTATGAGCTAGCCAGTAGGGAGGTCCGATCCCCAACAGGAAGGCGGGGTTGGGTGAAGAGAGTGTAGGAGAGCTAAAACAACACCTAAGTTTCTGAGCTCTGGGGAGGAAATCCTAGAAGACAGATTTACCTCTCCCAGGCTCTTCCATTAGGGAAATCATTGCAACGTTTCTTACAGACGCTCATTAATATAATTAACTAACAGTTACTTATATTCTACAGAGTATTCTATTTTATGTATCATATACTTAGAGCTATATAGATGTTATTTAATTAATAATCCTTAGGAAGGAAAGAGCCATCTAGTTTGAACTATTACAGTTGTTCTGAAATCATATGTGTCTACTGAGTGAACTGATAGCAGCTTTTAAGGAGCAAAAGTAGGGATTAAGAAGCTCTTTTTGTAACTTGGTTCAAGAGTAGGGTGAAGTTTGTTGAGTGTACCTTGTGGAGAATGTTGTGGTCCAAGGCTCTTCTCTTTGAGTTTCTTCTCCTTGCCTCCTACCTTCCTTGGGCTGGGCTAGGCTGGGGGCCAGGTTGGACTTGCGACTTAACATTTCTCTTCCGCTTTCTTCTTCTTCTTCTTTTTTTTTTTTTTTTCCTTCCATTATGGGCATTGCTTCTAGGACAAGCCTTGATCTTGCATTGGATGTTACTTCCTGTCAACTTCCAGCAGCCGGAGTCTTCTTTTCAGTGCTTGATGCTTCACGAAACCGACTCTGCCCGTTGGCAGCAAATACCAGAGAGCTAGGAGACAGAGCTGGTTGCAGACCTTTCCTCTTCCAGCCTTTGGTTGCAATTGTTTTGCCCATAATTTGCTAGCTCTAGTTCCTTGGGCCACACAGGTATCCTGCCATCCAGCTCTTTTTTCTATGCGAGAGACATTCTGAACACTGTCCCTTTTTCTTTGCACAGAAGTATATACAGTGTGGCAGTTACTGTAATCTCCTCCCCCTTGCAAACAGCCACTCTCGAATCTTGGACCTCTAGGACTCTCTGTCTTGCATGCTTGGGTGCAAGGCCAAGCAAAATGAAGAGGAGAATAATTAGAGAAAGAGGAGGGCATTGGTGGAGAATTGGGAGCAGGTAAGGTGAAAGGGCACAGGAGAAAAGAGATGCATGTCGATTTTTTGGTTTCTGTGGGAAACAAGTTGACACACTTGGGCCTCATTTTGTATTAACAGAACAGAGAGTTAACGATATAAGTAGCTAGATAGTGGAGCAACTGCCACGAAGTCTGTACACTGAAGAGAACAGTCTCACATCTAGTTTTCATTTTGTTTTATGTCATAGTACCTTATTGATAGCATTCACTGGTGTGTTTGTAGAATACAGATGTGTTCAAATGCTCTGGTTTTGTCTACATGGCTATTTCCTTGTCCTGTTGGTAAGGAATCCAACATTGTAAGACATATTGCATGTTTTTCTCTTGACGATCGTTGACCTTGAAGCGTCATGAACTAAGTTGAGCTGTTGGATTTTGTGGAGAAACTTTCAAAAGGGTCTGTGAAAAAGGCATTGTGGTGAGTCGCATTATGCACCCGAGCGTAAGGAGCAGATATCTGCCACCAGCCCAACTTGGCCTGGATTGCCTCTGTTTTAGTTCCCCCGGTTAGTGCTTTTCTCCCTAACCACTCTTGTGACTGTGATCATGTGAGTAAGGGCTGAGTTGCTAGAGATTTCTGTGTGAGGTAAGCTGGTTTGAGGGAGGAAATCTATGGACCTAGTCATTTTCCTTGGTGGTAAGCTTTCAGGGGTGCAAAGATTGATCTTCCTGGGGACTTTTCTGGTCCCAGGAAGATATCGCATAGATGGGAGCTCCAAAGGCACACATTGAATCTTTAGGCCTGTTTTTCCTATTAGGAGATACGAGTTTCTTCACTGATGGGGATGATGCTTATCTGAGAAGAAATTGTGAAAGGTGGTGTAGTATAGAGGTGTGGCTTAAGCTTTTAAGTTTTCTTCAGGGTTTTTCCCCTAAGCTTCCTACTTCAGACGGCCTACTTACATGATACTAGTATGTGATGTCAGGCTAACAACTTCCTAAATATACCTGCAAGCCAGATCAGTGTCTCTTTTCTCTGTATTCCCATGGAAATCAAGGGTCCCGCCGAATTTTCCATCGAAACAGTTGATTTGCGTTGTCTCTAGGCATGCTGAAGGGCGTACCGTTGCTTCCTAACCGGTGTCGTTTGGGAGAGCTACCTCTGTACGTTCAAATGATGAACTCTGAGACTTTGCTCATGTGTGCGGTAAACCCTTGAGTTCCCTAAGACCTTCCTTTCCTCCATCTCATACCCCATTAAGCCCGCTTCAGTTTATCTCCTGCATTTCTTTGGAATCTGTCAGCTCTTCCTCAACATCCTAATACTGAACTTGCCTGTCTGTTGCGACTAGGTCCTAACTAGTGTCCATATATCTTGTTTCCTTCCAATCCATTCTTCACACAAGAAACCTTCAAAGCAAGTTGGAACATTGCTCGTAAGCATCGCTCACAAACATTGTTTTGAGAATAGAAAGCACAGTGTTGGCCTTTACGACTCTGCGTGGTCTAGAATCCTCTCTGCTTCTCTAGCCCCATCTTGTGCCACTTGTGCCCTCACTTTCTATGCTTCAGATACACTGAATTAACCTTAGTTCTCACTCATCTGACAGAAGTCAGTTCAGATATTATTTTTCACCGTGATTCCTCGCATTAAGGAATTTGATTTTCAGGTTTTGTATGAGGACTAAAACTCAACTGGGAAGTGGAAGAATTGAGTTTCAACTGTTTCAGTCAACACGCATGTATTAATGATACCTGCGTACTGAACACCGGGCTAGGTTTCATGAGGGATCCAGAAGTTCTGGCCATCTCTGGTTTTGGATATCCCTTATTTGTTGAGACCTTTGCGTTGTCTGGTTGCCTTTTGTCTGTTTTCCAGATGGGAAAACAGGAACAAGGGAAGTATAGGTTATTATTAGGTGGGGTTGAACAAGTGGAGCAGCAAACTGCAAAGCAGAAAGAAGAGGGACGTACTCTAGAGGGATATGATTTCCATTTTCAAGGCGACTGCATCCTGTGCAGGGAGACAGCCTAACATAAAATGTGCCTAACAACAAATATATTGACTTCTTACTAAAAATCTCCAGTTCATGTAACCAAGGGGTTTATACCTTCTCCTTTAAAAGTGATATTCCTGGGACTTCCCTGGTGGTCCAGTGGTGAAGACTCTGCGCTTCCAGTGCAGCAGGCGTGGGTTCAATCCCTGGTTGGGGAGCTAAGATCCCACATGCTGCGCAGCCAAAGAAAGTTTTTTCAAAAGTTATATTCCTGTATTATTGAATTTAGTGGTTTAGATTTTGTTTTAATGTTAAGAAGATTTCAGTTTCTTTACCAGGAACAAACAAAACATAATGTAAAAATCGTTTCCCAGAAACGATTTCCATCATTCTCTTCTTCCCTTTCTCCCGCAGAGTGGTGTTTCATCTTGACAAGCTCTCTGTCATTCCATAGGAAAGCTGTCTGGCTTGGAGGTTGCAATCCCAGGGAATTTTTCATCACCAGGGAAGTCTCCATCACTACAGAGGGATCAAGGGAGAAGTCAGTCCCTGGTAAGTGAGATGCTCCCCCTAAACACCAACACAGCAGTCGTGTACCTTTCAAGGGGTTCAGGGGCAAGCTGGGCAAGGCATTTCTACTAACTCTTCTTAAGGACCATAGACAGTGCCCTATGCTACGAGGTAAGCGGTGACTGTTGTAATTCTTACTGGCGATCATTTCATGTCACTGATTCTTGGCTTTCTTTGTATTTCATAGGACTGTCATAAGTCCAATACAAAATGAGTCTTATTTTTAAAACACTGAAATGTTTTACAAAGCCTAGCATTCTCATCTAGAGTCCTTTCAGTTCTCCCCACTTTCCTGAGAGGCTAAGAACACTTCACACCATGAACTAGGAGAGGGGGTAGAGCCCTTTCTGATGAAATGTATCAACAAAGACAGAGTCTTAGCCTGCTTGCTCTCTGGACAGGATCTCGGACCACAAGGTCTTAAATCCTGGTATAAATGAAGGAAGTGAGGACAGTTCAACTGGCACTCTCATAACGAGAGTTCTGAAACACCTTCCAAAGAGACTATAGCAGTAGATGAGGGAAGGGAGTGCTACAGTGTGGTATAGTACAGGGGGAATGATCGGCTACAGCAGTGAAAAATGTGGTACCTATTGGTGTGCTCTCGGGGTTCTTGTACATGTAGCATAGATGACCTTTACAGTGGCCCTCCCACCTTCCCTCCTGCATTAGGTGTTCTTTTTTTTGTTGTTGTTAATTTATGTTTATTTATTTATTTATTGTTTGAACTTATTTATTCTACGTATTTATTTTTTTGGCCGCACTGGCTCTTCATTGCTGTGCACGGGCTTTCTCTAGTTACGGCTAGCGGGGGCTACTCTTGGTTGCGGTGTGCGGGCTTCTCATCGCGGTGGCTTCTCTTGTAGCGGAGCATGGGCTGTAGGCGCGTGGGCTTCGGTAGTTGAGGCTCTCGGGCTCTAGAATGCAGGCTCAGTCGTTGTGGCACATGGGCTTAGTTGCTCCACGGCATGTGGGATCTTCCCAGACCAGGGCTCGAAGCCGTGTCCCCCGCATTGCATTGGCAGGCGGATTCTTCACCACGGCGCCACCAGGGAAGCCCTAGGTGTTCTTCTATAGAGTCTCAAAACAGAGGGCACTGAGCGAAGGTAGTGGTTATTAAAGGCTCAGGATCTAAATTCTACCTGTCTCTACACCACTTCCCAGCTGTCGATTTGACCCCATTTTTGAACGCCGACCTCATTCTTCAACTTTCTCTGCCGTTTGTATACTCACCTTGAAAACTTGTTTCTGTGATGCGTTGAGCAGACACAGGGTGGCAGATTGCAGAGGTGGAAGCTGGTGGTCGGATATTTGTGGACTGAATCTCCTTTAGTCCCATTCCCATTTCTGGTTGCACAGAGGCCCTACTTCCTGTGTGTGACACAGAGCCATAGGATTGCAGGCAGGAGCCAAGTTCTCCATACAGTAAAGACCCCAGTGTGCCTTGGTTATAGTAATCTACCTGGCTTCCTTCCTGGTAGGGAAGTGACAGGCGGCTATGCCCCTGATTTGGAATCTGAGATGGTGTTCCCTGAGCAAGGCTGGCAGAAAGCGATGGATAGAGAGGGACCATGTTATTGGCGTCTGAAGTTTTATCATACTGGGCTGCCATAAACACGGAGGAAGCAGCTGTGTGCCGGTCAGTGAGTGCCAGAGTAAAGTCTCCGAGTGAAGAAGAATTCTTTTCAGTGCTTCCTGTGATGTCCCACTCAAGAACACCTGGATAGGAAGGAGCTGAAGTGGAGATCTGGCTGTGGTCAGTAACTCCAGATAACATAGTCGTGCTAGAATGTTGGTAAAGGTAGGCACTACCCATGAGTGTCTGGAAAGAGGTACCGGTAGCCGATGCCGAACTGACGGCAGGGGCAGAGACTCTGGAGAAGTTGCAGACACTTCGTGTTAGGGAAGTTGCATTGCGCACCACAGGAAGAGAATGCTGCAGAGAATTTAGAGTTCCAAGTAGAGATAGATTTTGGAAATTTTCTGGAAGAACAAGAGGCTCATGAAAAACTCAGGGAGGTTGAGAAATTCTCACTCCGTTTGAGGAACAGCATTATCTTAAGGTTCTTGCTATCAGGACGGCTCTACTATCCATACTTCCTGAGACACCCAAAATCAGACAGTTAATGACGGCTGTAAGGACTGAGCAGTTTTCCAGTCTTCTGTATTAACTGCCTGTGCTCCCATCTTGGGCGCGGATGGGCAGAAGAGCCAAGTGGTATGGTGCAGACATTGTTCTCTAGGCTGGAAGCAACCTTCTCCCTGCCCTGTCTTTCCCTTCAGCCTGCACTCGTATTGACCTCTATGCTACTTCCTAGACTGGAAGCATTTTAGAACTAGGAGGCCCTTAGAGAACTTCTGTTTTCTCAGTCTCATTTCGTGAGTAAGGAAACTGAGGCTCAGAGAGGTCGGGTTGACTTGTTCAAGTTCTCTCATTAGGTTAGTATCATTACCAGGTTTCAGAACCTCAGTATCCTGACTTCCTTGCCAGGACTCTACTCTGAGCATGATACTGCCAGAAGGCAGGAGAAATAGAACTTATAATATAGGCATTTTTTTTGTCCATTAGAAAACAGTACGGCTATTACCATTGTCGTCTTCAGTGTCTCCCTTTGCTTGTACAGTTCCCACGCTATTACCTAGAGTTGACGTATAGCTCAGTCCAACTGGTGAATTGAAAGAGTCATTTTTGCCCTCTTCAAGCCTGGTTTCCCATCCTACCTCAAAATGATTACCCGAAAGTGGGTATCTTAAATGCTTTTGGAAAGAGAAAAGTTATCTGATTACTTCAGATTACTCATCTATGAAGTGGTTATAACACCACCACCAATAATAATAGCCGTGATAATTAATAGATGAATAAGCTGATATATTGCGTATGATTTATATGGAGGAAGATACAATAAGTTCTAGAAAGACAAAGAAAAATCATGACAAGCATATTACATAACGAAAAAGAAATCCATAGATATTAATGAAAACTGGGGTATGTGGCAAGTATCAAAGCCTAATGAATTTACTAACAAATGACATTCTGTACCATCCATGCAATATTATGAAAGTGAATGTTGCCCACTCTATTTTAGTGAATACTATTAACCAAAAAACACGATAGAGGTGATAGAGGTGAATGAATTCCTAGCCAATGCATACAGACAGAGAAGGTATATCAGTAAAAAATGCCTAACAAGCAACAGAATGCAATAAGTGTGGAATGTATAGGTAGCCACAACATATATAGACAAGTATTTCAATGAAAAGCGGTACGAAGCAGGCAGGAAAATAATAAGGGTAAAAGAGTTTCATGATTGTGCTCATTCATATTTTTACCCAGCAAGTAACAGGTATTAAGCCTAGGAGAAATATATATTTCAATGAATATAGCTTATATAGTAAGCAGAAAGGAAGCTTAAAAAGTATCAAGAAGGTTTTTGTATTTATCCTAGAACTTAGATTAGAATCATCTTCAACATCCAAGAAGATGACATCCCAAAACCTCAAAAAACCATCATCCCTAGAATCCAATAAAAAACGATTTTCAAATGTCAGAAAATCCAAAGGACTCCACAATATTGTTTTCGATAAATGTGGATGTTTGTTTGTTTTTTTCTTTTGTCGCGCCGCGTGGCCCTGGCCGTGAAAGCACCGAGTCCTAAGCGCTGGACCGCCAGGGAATTCCCTAAATGGGGAATTAGAGATGTGGGGCTTGACTTTTTCTTTTTCTCCTTCGGTAGCTAAGATCTACAAGCGAACGATGGCTGTTGATCAATGTGCTCTCTGTGTTAGGAAGGAAATAACTGTAAAAATGAAAAGCAGCCTTGCCTTAGAACCTACATATCACACAAAGGAACGAGTCCTTCTGATTCAATTTAGAGGATATCATGTAAAATGTTTAACTGGTAAAATGTCTACCTAGTTTAAAAATTAGAAAGAATAAAACACTGAAAAGCAACCCCCTAGAGAACCACTTCGGTTTCTTGTTTACAGGAAGCATCATTTCCGAAACATATTTCTAAAATGTTTATATTCAAAACTGTCAAGTGCCAACTGTATTCAGAGAGGCAATAAAAGAAAGAAAACGGAGTATGACTTTTCTGATAAGCTGCCTTTCCTGGTGATCCCCTGTTCTGGCCTGACTTTCCTTCTTAGTCTGTTAATGTAAGGATTTGCTACCATCAACTTTGTTTTGCCCTGCTCTGAGCAGATTTCCCTCTGTGCTGTTTCTGCTTTAATTTAAAATCTTTGGTTCCCATCAACATTCCATTGCAAAGTACGTTTTTCTTGAGAGCTCCTCTATGCCTTCCCTCTTCATTCTTATATTTTTTCCCATCTCTTGGTTCCTGTTGGCCTGTGCTAATGAAAACAATCCTAAACTTCCTTACGTTTGACTCTGTGCCTCCCTATATAGCCCAGTACTCTCCATCCTCTCTCCCTATTCTCTCTTTTCAACTGGTCGCAATACTAGTGGAGGGAGACCATTAGAGATGAAACATCTTGGTATATATTGCTAGTTTTCTATGTCACCTGGCTTTTCTATGTTTCTGTTGAAACCCTCTTGAGAAGTCTCTGATTTCATTTTCTCCATGGGTACCCTTTAAGGCTCAATACTGGAAAAGAAGGGGATCAGAGTGATCCACCCAATGTGGTAGCCTAACGTAACAGATAAGGAAAGCAGCAGGCTTTGTGAGACAGTCAGCGATTTGTCCAAAGTCACACAGATAGTAAACGTCAAAGTCAAAACTGAAATTAGGTCTCCAGACTTGTAGTTCAATACTTTCCCTCATTATTCCATGCTATTTTGAATCTCCTACTCAATTTAGGGGCCAAAGAAATCGAACGCAAAACTTTCCAAAGTTTCTTTTCTTACCTGACATGGTCAGAGAAGAGGAACCATCAACTGCAGGTACAAGGGCTGAGGAGACAACACTAGAGGATGTCTGAGTGGCTGCAGCTGAACGGCACACGTGTCCAGTCCAGAGGTCACTGGTTACTGGTCCAAACAGCTCCACGGAAACCCCAAGACTCTACCAAGTGGTAGTAGGTTTGGTAGGAGAGTGATGTCACAAAGCAGGCAGTTCAAAGGTATGAGCTAGCCAGTAGGGAGGTCCGATCCCCAACAGGAAGGCGGGGTTGGGTGAAGAGAGTGTAGGAGAGCTAAAACAACACCTAAGTTTCTGAGCTCTGGGGAGGAAATCCTAGAAGACAGATTTACCTCTCCCAGGCTCTTCCATTAGGGAAATCATTGCAACGTTTCTTACAGACGCTCATTAATATAATTAACTAACAGTTACTTATATTCTACAGAGTATTCTATTTTATGTATCATATACTTAGAGCTATATAGATGTTATTTAATTAATAATCCTTAGGAAGGAAAGAGCCATCTAGTTTGAACTATTACAGTTGTTCTGAAATCATATGTGTCTACTGAGTGAACTGATAGCAGCTTTTAAGGAGCAAAAGTAGGGATTAAGAAGCTCTTTTTGTAACTTGGTTCAAGAGTAGGGTGAAGTTTGTTGAGTGTACCTTGTGGAGAATGTTGTGGTCCAAGGCTCTTCTCTTTGAGTTTCTTCTCCTTGCCTCCTACCTTCCTTGGGCTGGGCTAGGCTGGGGGCCAGGTTGGACTTGCGACTTAACATTTCTCTTCCGCTTTCTTCTTCTTCTTCTTTTTTTTTTTTTTTTCCTTCCATTATGGGCATTGCTTCTAGGACAAGCCTTGATCTTGCATTGGATGTTACTTCCTGTCAACTTCCAGCAGCCGGAGTCTTCTTTTCAGTGCTTGATGCTTCACGAAACCGACTCTGCCCGTTGGCAGCAAATACCAGAGAGCTAGGAGACAGAGCTGGTTGCAGACCTTTCCTCTTCCAGCCTTTGGTTGCAATTGTTTTGCCCATAATTTGCTAGCTCTAGTTCCTTGGGCCACACAGGTATCCTGCCATCCAGCTCTTTTTTCTATGCGAGAGACATTCTGAACACTGTCCCTTTTTCTTTGCACAGAAGTATATACAGTGTGGCAGTTACTGTAATCTCCTCCCCCTTGCAAACAGCCACTCTCGAATCTTGGACCTCTAGGACTCTCTGTCTTGCATGCTTGGGTGCAAGGCCAAGCAAAATGAAGAGGAGAATAATTAGAGAAAGAGGAGGGCATTGGTGGAGAATTGGGAGCAGGTAAGGTGAAAGGGCACAGGAGAAAAGAGATGCATGTCGATTTTTTGGTTTCTGTGGGAAACAAGTTGACACACTTGGGCCTCATTTTGTATTAACAGAACAGAGAGTTAACGATATAAGTAGCTAGATAGTGGAGCAACTGCCACGAAGTCTGTACACTGAAGAGAACAGTCTCACATCTAGTTTTCATTTTGTTTTATGTCATAGTACCTTATTGATAGCATTCACTGGTGTGTTTGTAGAATACAGATGTGTTCAAATGCTCTGGTTTTGTCTACATGGCTATTTCCTTGTCCTGTTGGTAAGGAATCCAACATTGTAAGACATATTGCATGTTTTTCTCTTGATGATCGTTGACCTTGAAGCGTCATGAACTAAGTTGAGCTGTTGGATTTTGTGGAGAAACTTTCAAAAGGGTCTGTGAAAAAGGCATTGTGGTGAGTCGCATTATGCACCCGAGCGTAAGGAGCAGATATCTGCCACCAGCCCAACTTGGCCTGGATTGCCTCTGTTTTAGTTCCCCCGGTTAGTGCTTTTCTCCCTAACCACTCTTGTGACTGTGATCATGTGAGTAAGGGCTGAGTTGCTAGAGATTTCTGTGTGAGGTAAGCTGGTTTGAGGGAGGAAATCTATGGACCTAGTCATTTTCCTTGGTGGTAAGCTTTCAGGGGTGCAAAGATTGATCTTCCTGGGGACTTTTCTGGTCCCAGGAAGATATCGCATAGATGGGAGCTCCAAAGGCACACATTGAATCTTTAGGCCTGTTTTTCCTATTAGGAGATACGAGTTTCTTCACTGATGGGGATGATGCTTATCTGAGAAGAAATTGTGAAAGGTGGTGTAGTATAGAGGTGTGGCTTAAGCTTTTAAGTTTTCTTCAGGGTTTTTCCCCTAAGCTTCCTACTTCAGACGGCCTACTTACATGATACTAGTATGTGATGTCAGGCTAACAACTTCCTAAATATACCTGCAAGCCAGATCAGTGTCTCTTTTCTCTGTATTCCCATGGAAATCAAGGGTCCCGCCGAATTTTCCATCGAAACAGTTGATTTGCGTTGTCTCTAGGCATGCTGAAGGGCGTACCGTTGCTTCCTAACCGGTGTCGTTTGGGAGAGCTACCTCTGTACGTTCAAATGATGAACTCTGAGACTTTGCTC
Organism: Balaenoptera acutorostrata; assembly: GCF_949987535.1. Taxonomy (NCBI): domain Eukaryota; kingdom Metazoa; phylum Chordata; class Mammalia; order Artiodactyla; family Balaenopteridae; genus Balaenoptera; species Balaenoptera acutorostrata. The sequence goes on along the minus strand of NC_080075.1, from coordinate 26,849,812 downwards.
ATGTGTGCGGTAAACCCTTGAGTTCCCTAAGACCTTCCTTTCCTCCATCTCATACCCCATTAAGCCCGCTTCAGTTTATCTCCTGCATTTCTTTGGAATCTGTCAGCTCTTCCTCAACATCCTAATACTGAACTTGCCTGTCTGTTGCGACTAGGTCCTAACTAGTGTCCATATATCTTGTTTCCTTCCAATCCATTCTTCACACAAGAAACCTTCAAAGCAAGTTGGAACATTGCTCGTAAGCATCGCTCACAAACATTGTTTTGCGAATAGAAAGCACAGTGTTGGCCTTTACGACTCTGCGTGGTCTAGAATCCTCTCTGCTTCTCTAGCCCCATCTTGTGCCACTTGTGCCCTCACTTTCTATGCTTCAGATACACTGAATTAACCTTAGTTCTCACTCATCTGACAGAAGTCAGTTCAGATATTATTTTTCACCGTGATTCCTCGCATTAAGGAATTTGATTTTCAGGTTTTGTATGAGGACTAAAACTCAACTGGGAAGTGGAAGAATTGAGTTTCAACTGTTTCAGTCAACACGCATGTATTAATGATACCTGCGTACTGAACACCGGGCTAGGTTTCATGAGGGATCCAGAAGTTCTGGCCATCTCTGGTTTTGGATATCCCTTATTTGTTGAGACCTTTGCGTTGTCTGGTTGCCTTTTGTCTGTTTTCCAGATGGGAAAACAGGAACAAGGGAAGTATAGGTTATTATTAGGTGGGGTTGAACAAGTGGAGCAGCAAACTGCAAAGCAGAAAGAAGAGGGACGTACTCTAGAGGGATATGATTTCCATTTTCAAGGCGACTGCATCCTGTGCAGGGAGACAGCCTAACATAAAATGTGCCTAACAACAAATATATTGACTTCTTACTAAAAATCTCCAGTTCATGTAACCAAGGGGTTTATACCTTCTCCTTTAAAAGTGATATTCCTGGGACTTCCCTGGTGGTCCAGTGGTGAAGACTCTGCGCTTCCAGTGCAGCAGGCGTGGGTTCAATCCCTGGTTGGGGAGCTAAGATCCCACATGCTGCGCAGCCAAAGAAAGTTTTTTCAAAAGTTATATTCCTGTATTATTGAATTTAGTGGTTTAGATTTTGTTTTAATGTTAAGAAGATTTCAGTTTCTTTACCAGGAACAAACAAAACATAATGTAAAAATCGTTTCCCAGAAACGATTTCCATCATTCTCTTCTTCCCTTTCTCCCGCAGAGTGGTGTTTCATCTTGACAAGCTCTCTGTCATTCCATAGGAAAGCTGTCTGGCTTGGAGGTTGCAATCCCAGGGAATTTTTCATCACCAGGGAAGTCTCCATCACTACAGAGGGATCAAGGGAGAAGTCAGTCCCTGGTAAGTGAGATGCTCCCCCTAAACACCAACACAGCAGTCGTGTACCTTTCAAGGGGTTCAGGGGCAAGCTGGGCAAGGCATTTCTACTAACTCTTCTTAAGGACCATAGACAGTGCCCTATGCTACGAGGTAAGCGGTGACTGTTGTAATTCTTACTGGCGATCATTTCATGTCACTGATTCTTGGCTTTCTTTGTATTTCATAGGACTGTTATAAGTCCAATACAAAATGAGTCTTATTTTTAAAACACTGAAATGTTTTACAAAGCCTAGCATTCTCATCTAGAGTCCTTTCAGTTCTCCCCACTTTCCTGAGAGGCTAAGAACACTTCACACCATGAACTAGGAGAGGGGGTAGAGCCCTTTCTGATGAAATGTATCAACAAAGACAGAGTCTTAGCCTGCTTGCTCTCTGGACAGGATCTCGGACCACAAGGTCTTAAATCCTGGTATAAATGAAGGAAGTGAGGACAGTTCAACTGGCACTCTCATAACGAGAGTTCTGAAACACCTTCCAAAGAGACTATAGCAGTAGATGAGGGAAGGGAGTGCTACAGTGTGGTATAGTACAGGGGGAATGATCGGCTACAGCAGTGAAAAATGTGGTACCTATTGGTGTGCTCTCGGGGTTCTTGTACATGTAGCATAGATGACCTTTACAGTGGCCCTCCCACCTTCCCTCCTGCATTAGGTGTTCTTTTTTTTGTTGTTGTTAATTTATGTTTATTTATTTATTTATTGTTTGAACTTATTTATTCTACGTATTTATTTTTTTGGCCGCACTGGCTCTTCATTGCTGTGCACGGGCTTTCTCTAGTTACGGCTAGCGGGGGCTACTCTTGGTTGCGGTGTGCGGGCTTCTCATCGCGGTGGCTTCTCTTGTAGCGGAGCATGGGCTGTAGGCGCGTGGGCTTCGGTAGTTGAGGCTCTCGGGCTCTAGAATGCAGGCTCAGTCGTTGTGGCACATGGGCTTAGTTGCTCCACGGCATGTGGGATCTTCCCAGACCAGGGCTCGAAGCCGTGTCCCCCGCATTGCATTGGCAGGCGGATTCTTCACCACGGCGCCACCAGGGAAGCCCTAGGTGTTCTTCTATAGAGTCTCAAAACAGAGGGCACTGAGCGAAGGTAGTGGTTATTAAAGGCTCAGGATCTAAATTCTACCTGTCTCTACACCACTTCCCAGCTGTCGATTTGACCCCATTTTTGAACGCCGACCTCATTCTTCAACTTTCTCTGCCGTTTGTATACTCACCTTGAAAACTTGTTTCTGTGATGCGTTGAGCAGACACAGGGTGGCAGATTGCAGAGGTGGAAGCTGGTGGTCGGATATTTGTGGACTGAATCTCCTTTAGTCCCATTCCCATTTCTGGTTGCACAGAGGCCCTACTTCCTGTGTGTGACACAGAGCCATAGGATTGCAGGCAGGAGCCAAGTTCTCCATACAGTAAAGACCCCAGTGTGCCTTGGTTATAGTAATCTACCTGGCTTCCTTCCTGGTAGGGAAGTGACAGGCGGCTATGCCCCTGATTTGGAATCTGAGATGGTGTTCCCTGAGCAAGGCTGGCAGAAAGCGATGGATAGAGAGGGACCATGTTATTGGCGTCTGAAGTTTTATCATACTGGGCTGCCATAAACACGGAGGAAGCAGCTGTGTGCCGGTCAGTGAGTGCCAGAGTAAAGTCTCCGAGTGAAGAAGAATTCTTTTCAGTGCTTCCTGTGATGTCCCACTCAAGAACACCTGGATAGGAAGGAGCTGAAGTGGAGATCTGGCTGTGGTCAGTAACTCCAGATAACATAGTCGTGCTAGAATGTTGGTAAAGGTAGGCACTACCCATGAGTGTCTGGAAAGAGGTACCGGTAGCCGATGCCGAACTGACGGCAGGGGCAGAGACTCTGGAGAAGTTGCAGACACTTCGTGTTAGGGAAGTTGCATTGCGCACCACAGGAAGAGAATGCTGCAGAGAATTTAGAGTTCCAAGTAGAGATAGATTTTGGAAATTTTCTGGAAGAACAAGAGGCTCATGAAAAACTCAGGGAGGTTGAGAAATTCTCACTCCGTTTGAGGAACAGCATTATCTTAAGGTTCTTGCTATCAGGACGGCTCTACTATCCATACTTCCTGAGACACCCAAAATCAGACAGTTAATGACGGCTGTAAGGACTGAGCAGTTTTCCAGTCTTCTGTATTAACTGCCTGTGCTCCCATCTTGGGCGCGGATGGGCAGAAGAGCCAAGTGGTATGGTGCAGACATTGTTCTCTAGGCTGGAAGCAACCTTCTCCCTGCCCTGTCTTTCCCTTCAGCCTGCACTCGTATTGACCTCTATGCTACTTCCTAGACTGGAAGCATTTTAGAACTAGGAGGCCCTTAGAGAACTTCTGTTTTCTCAGTCTCATTTCGTGAGTAAGGAAACTGAGGCTCAGAGAGGTCGGGTTGACTTGTTCAAGTTCTCTCATTAGGTTAGTATCATTACCAGGTTTCAGAACCTCAGTATCCTGACTTCCTTGCCAGGACTCTACTCTGAGCATGATACTGCCAGAAGGCAGGAGAAATAGAACTTATAATATAGGCATTTTTTTTGTCCATTAGAAAACAGTACGGCTATTACCATTGTCGTCTTCAGTGTCTCCCTTTGCTTGTACAGTTCCCACGCTATTACCTAGAGTTGACGTATAGCTCAGTCCAACTGGTGAATTGAAAGAGTCATTTTTGCCCTCTTCAAGCCTGGTTTCCCATCCTACCTCAAAATGATTACCCGAAAGTGGGTATCTTAAATGCTTTTGGAAAGAGAAAAGTTATCTGATTACTTCAGATTACTCATCTATGAAGTGGTTATAACACCACCACCAATAATAATAGCCGTGATAATTAATAGATGAATAAGCTGATATATTGCGTATGATTTATATGGAGGAAGATACAATAAGTTCTAGAAAGACAAAGAAAAATCATGACAAGCATATTACATAACGAAAAAGAAATCCATAGATATTAATGAAAACTGGGGTATGTGGCAAGTATCAAAGCCTAATGAATTTACTAACAAATGACATTCTGTACCATCCATGCAATATTATGAAAGTGAATGTTGCCCACTCTATTTTAGTGAATACTATTAACCAAAAAACACGATAGAGGTGATAGAGGTGAATGAATTCCTAGCCAATGCATACAGACAGAGAAGGTATATCAGTAAAAAATGCCTAACAAGCAACAGAATGCAATAAGTGTGGAATGTATAGGTAGCCACAACATATATAGACAAGTATTTCAATGAAAAGCGGTACGAAGCAGACAGGAAAATAATAAGGGTAAAAGAGTTTCATGATTGTGCTCATTCATATTTTTACCCAGCAAGTAACAGGTATTAAGCCTAGGAGAAATATATATTTCAATGAATATAGCTTATATAGTAAGCAGAAAGGAAGCTTAAAAAGTATCAAGAAGGTTTTTGTATTTATCCTAGAACTTAGATTAGAATCATCTTCAACATCCAAGAAGATGACATCCCAAAACCTCAAAAAACCATCATCCCTAGAATCCAATAAAAAACGATTTTCAAATGTCAGAAAATCCAAAGGACTCCACAATATTGTTTTCGATAAATGTGGATGTTTGTTTGTTTTTTTCTTTTGCCGCGCCGCGTGGCCCTGGCCGTGAAAGCACCGAGTCCTAAGCGCTGGACCGCCAGGGAATTCCCTAAATGGGGAATTAGAGATGTGGGGCTTGACTTTTTCTTTTTCTCCTTCGGTAGCTAAGATCTACAAGCGAACGATGGCTGTTGATCAATGTGCTCTCTGTGTTAGGAAGGAAATAACTGTAAAAATGAAAAGCAGCCTTGCCTTAGAACCTACATATCACACAAAGGAACGAGTCCTTCTGATTCAATTTAGAGGATATCATGTAAAATGTTTAACTGGTAAAATGTCTACCTAGTTTAAAAATTAGAAAGAATAAAACACTGAAAAGCAACCCCCTAGAGAACCACTTTGGTTTCTTGTTTACAGGAAGCATCATTTCCAAAACATATTTCTAAAATGTTTATATTCAAAACTGTCAAGTGCCAACTGTATTCAGAGAGGCAATAAAAGAAAGAAAACGGAGTATGACTTTTCTGATAAGCTGCCTTTCCTGGTGATCCCCTGTTCTGGCCTGACTTTCCTTCTTAGTCTGTTAATGTAAGGATTTGCTACCATCAACTTTGTTTTGCCCTGCTCTGAGCAGCTTTCCCTCTGTGCTGTTTCTGCTTTAATTTAAAATCTTTGGTTCCCATCAACATTCCATTGCAAAGTACGTTTTTCTTGAGAGCTCCTCTATGCCTTCCCTCTTCATTCTTATATTTTTTCCCATCTCTTGGTTCCTGTTGGCCTGTGCTAATGAAAACAATCCTAAACTTCCTTACGTTTGACTCTGTGCCTCCCTATATAGCCCAGTACTCTCCATCCTCTCTCCCTATTCTCTCTTTTCAACTGGTCGCAATACTAGTGGAGGGAGACCATTAGAGATGAAACATCTTGGTATATATTGCTAGTTTTCTATGTCACCTGGCTTTTCTATGTTTCTGTTGAAACCCTCTTGAGAAGTCTCTGATTTCATTTTCTCCATGGGTACCCTTTAAGGCTCAATACTGGAAAAGAAGGGGATCAGAGTGATCCACCCAATGTGGTAGCCTAACGTAACAGATAAGGAAAGCAGCAGGCTTTGTGAGACAGTCAGCGATTTGTCCAAAGTCACACAGATAGTAAACGTCAAAGTCAAAACTGAAATTAGGTCTCCAGACTTGTAGTTCAATACTTTCCCTCATTATTCCATGCTATTTTGAATCTCCTACTCAATTTAGGGGCCAAAGAAATCGAACGCAAAACTTTCCAAAGTTTCTTTTCTTACCTGACATGGTCAGAGAAGAGGAACCATCAACTGCAGGTACAAGGGCTGAGGAGACAACACTAGAGGATGTCTGAGTGGCTGCAGCTGAACGGCACACGTGTCCAGTCCAGAGGTCACTGGTTACTGGTCCAAACAGCTCCACGGAAACCCCAAGACTCTACCAAGTGGTAGTAGGTTTGGTAGAAGAGTGATGTCACAAAGCAGGCAGTTCAAAGGTATGAGCTAGCCAGTAGGGAGGTCCGATCCCCAACAGGAAGGCGGGGTTGGGTGAAGAGAGTGTAGGAGAGCTAAAACAACACCTAAGTTTCTGAGCTCTGGGGAGGAAATCCTAGAAGACAGATTTACCTCTCCCAGGCTCTTCCATTAGGGAAATCATTGCAACGTTTCTTACAGACGCTCATTAATATAATTAACTAACAGTTACTTATATTCTACAGAGTATTCTATTTTATGTATCATATACTTAGAGCTATATAGATGTTATTTAATTAATAATCCTTAGGAAGGAAAGAGCCATCTAGTTTGAACTATTACAGTTGTTCTGAAATCATATGTGTCTACTGAGTGAACTGATAGCAGCTTTTAAGGAGCAAAAGTAGGGATTAAGAAGCTCTTTTTGTAACTTGGTTCAAGAGTAGGGTGAAGTTTGTTGAGTGTACCTTGTGGAGAATGTTGTGGTCCAAGGCTCTTCTCTTTGAGTTTCTTCTCCTTGCCTCCTACCTTCCTTGGGCTGGGCTAGGCTGGGGGCCAGGTTGGACTTGCGACTTAACATTTCTCTTCCGCTTTCTTCTTCTTCTTCTTTTTTTTTTTTTTTTCCTTCCATTATGGGCATTGCTTCTAGGACAAGCCTTGATCTTGCATTGGATGTTACTTCCTGTCAACTTCCAGCAGCCGGAGTCTTCTTTTCAGTGCTTGATGCTTCACGAAACCGACTCTGCCCGTTGGCAGCAAATACCAGAGAGCTAGGAGACAGAGCTGGTTGCAGACCTTTCCTCTTCCAGCCTTTGGTTGCAATTGTTTTGCCCATAATTTGCTAGCTCTAGTTCCTTGGGCCACACAGGTATCCTGCCATCCAGCTCTTTTTTCTATGTGAGAGATATTCTGAACACTGTCCCTTTTTCTTTGCACAGAAGTATATACAGTGTGGCAGTTACTGTAATCTCCTCCCCCTTGCAAACAGCCACTCTCGAATCTTGGACCTCTAGGACTCTCTGTCTTGCATGCTTGGGTGCAAGGCCAAGCAAAATGAAGAGGAGAATAATTAGAGAAAGAGGAGGGCATTGGTGGAGAATTGGGAGCAGGTAAGGTGAAAGGGCACAGGAGAAAAGAGATGCATGTCGATTTTTTGGTTTCTGTGGGAAACAAGTTGACACACTTGGGCCTCATTTTGTATTAACAGAACAGAGAGTTAACGATATAAGTAGCTAGATAGTGGAGCAACTGCCACGAAGTCTGTACACTGAAGAGAACAGTCTCACATCTAGTTTTCATTTTGTTTTATGTCATAGTACCTTATTGATAGCATTCACTGGTGTGTTTGTAGAATACAGATGTGTTCAAATGCTCTGGTTTTGTCTACATGGCTATTTCCTTGTCCTGTTGGTAAGGAATCCAACATTGTAAGACATATTGCATGTTTTTCTCTTGACGATCGTTGACCTTGAAGCGTCATGAACTAAGTTGAGCTGTTGGATTTTGTGGAGAAACTTTCAAAAGGGTCTGTGAAAAAGGCATTGTGGTGAGTCGCATTATGCACCCGAGCGTAAGGAGCAGATATCTGCCACCAGCCCAACTTGGCCTGGATTGCCTCTGTTTTAGTTCCCCCGGTTAGTGCTTTTCTCCCTAACCACTCTTGTGACTGTGATCATGTGAGTAAGGGCTGAGTTGCTAGAGATTTCTGTGTGAGGTAAGCTGGTTTGAGGGAGGAAATCTATGGACCTAGTCATTTTCCTTGGTGGTAAGCTTTCAGGGGTGCAAAGATTGATCTTCCTGGGGACTTTTCTGGTCCCAGGAAGATATCGCATAGATGGGAGCTCCAAAGGCACACATTGAATCTTTAGGCCTGTTTTTCCTATTAGGAGATACGAGTTTCTTCACTGATGGGGATGATGCTTATCTGAGAAGAAATTGTGAAAGGTGGTGTAGTATAGAGGTGTGGCTTAAGCTTTTAAGTTTTCTTCAGGGTTTTTCCCCTAAGCTTCCTACTTCAGACGGCCTACTTACATGATACTAGTATGTGATGTCAGGCTAACAACTTCCTAAATATACCTGCAAGCCAGATCAGTGTCTCTTTTCTCTGTATTCCCATGGAAATCAAGGGTCCCGCCGAATTTTCCATCGAAACAGTTGATTTGCGTTGTCTCTAGGCATGCTGAAGGGCGTACCGTTGCTTCCTAACCGGTGTCGTTTGGGAGAGCTACCTCTGTACGTTCAAATGATGAACTCTGAGACTTTGCTCATGTGTGCGGTAAACCCTTGAGTTCCCTAAGACCTTCCTTTCCTCCATCTCATACCCCATTAAGCCCGCTTCAGTTTATCTCCTGCATTTCTTTGGAATCTGTCAGCTCTTCCTCAACATCCTAATACTGAACTTGCCTGTCTGTTGCGACTAGGTCCTAACTAGTGTCCATATATCTTGTTTCCTTCCAATCCATTCTTCACACAAGAAACCTTCAAAGCAAGTTGGAACATTGCTCGTAAGCATCGCTCACAAACATTGTTTTGCGAATAGAAAGCACAGTGTTGGCCTTTACGACTCTGCGTGGTCTAGAATCCTCTCTGCTTCTCTAGCCCCATCTTGTGCCACTTGTGCCCTCACTTTCTATGCTTCAGATACACTGAATTAACCTTAGTTCTCACTCATCTGACAGAAGTCAGTTCAGATATTATTTTTCACCGTGATTCCTCGCATTAAGGAATTTGATTTTCAGGTTTTGTATGAGGACTAAAACTCAACTGGGAAGTGGAAGAATTGAGTTTCAACTGTTTCAGTCAACACGCATGTATTAATGATACCTGCGTACTGAACACCGGGCTAGGTTTCATGAGGGATCCAGAAGTTCTGGCCATCTCTGGTTTTGGATATCCCTTATTTGTTGAGACCTTTGCGTTGTCTGGTTGCCTTTTGTCTGTTTTCCAGATGGGAAAACAGGAACAAGGGAAGTATAGGTTATTATTAGGTGGGGTTGAACAAGTGGAGCAGCAAACTGCAAAGCAGAAAGAAGAGGGACGTACTCTAGAGGGATATGATTTCCATTTTCAAGGCGACTGCATCCTGTGCAGGGAGACAGCCTAACATAAAATGTGCCTAACAACAAATATATTGACTTCTTACTAAAAATCTCCAGTTCATGTAACCAAGGGGTTTATACCTTCTCCTTTAAAAGTGATATTCCTGGGACTTCCCTGGTGGTCCAGTGGTGAAGACTCTGCGCTTCCAGTGCAGCAGGCGTGGGTTCAATCCCTGGTTGGGGAGCTAAGATCCCACATGCTGCGCAGCCAAAGAAAGTTTTTTCAAAAGTTATATTCCTGTATTATTGAATTTAGTGGTTTAGATTTTGTTTTAATGTTAAGAAGATTTCAGTTTCTTTACCAGGAACAAACAAAACATAATGTAAAAATCGTTTCCCAGAAACGATTTCCATCATTCTCTTCTTCCCTTTCTCCCGCAGAGTGGTGTTTCATCTTGACAAGCTCTCTGTCATTCCATAGGAAAGCTGTCTGGCTTGGAGGTTGCAATCCCAGGGAATTTTTCATCACCAGGGAAGTCTCCATCACTACAGAGGGATCAAGGGAGAAGTCAGTCCCTGGTAAGTGAGATGCTCCCCCTAAACACCAACACAGCAGTCGTGTACCTTTCAAGGGGTTCAGGGGCAAGCTGGGCAAGGCATTTCTACTAACTCTTCTTAAGGACCATAGACAGTGCCCTATGCTACGAGGTAAGCGGTGACTGTTGTAATTCTTACTGGCGATCATTTCATGTCACTGATTCTTGGCTTTCTTTGTATTTCATAGGACTGTTATAAGTCCAATACAAAATGAGTCTTATTTTTAAAACACTGAAGTGTTTTACAAAGCCTAGCATTCTCATCTAGAGTCCTTTCAGTTCTCCCCACTTTCCTGAGAGGCTAAGAACACTTCACACCATGAACTAGGAGAGGGGGTAGAGCCCTTTCTGATGAAATGTATCAACAAAGACAGAGTCTTAGCCTGCTTGCTCTCTGGACAGGATCTCGGACCACAAGGTCTTAAATCCTGGTATAAATGAAGGAAGTGAGGACAGTTCAACTGGCACTCTCATAACAAGAGTTCTGAAACACCTTCCAAAGAGACTATAGCAGTAGATGAGGGAAGGGAGTGCTACAGTGTGGTATAGTACAGGGGGAATGATCGGCTACAGCAGTGAAAAATGTGGTACCTATTGGTGTGCTCTCGGGGTTCTTGTACATGTAGCATAGATGACCTTTACAGTGGCCCTCCCACCTTCCCTCCTGCATTAGGTGTTCTTTTTTTTGTTGTTGTTAATTTATGTTTATTTATTTATTTATTGTTTGAACTTATTTATTCTACGTATTTATTTTTTTGGCCGCACTGGCTCTTCATTGCTGTGCACGGGCTTTCTCTAGTTACGGCTAGCGGGGGCTACTCTTGGTTGCGGTGTGCGGGCTTCTCATCGCGGTGGCTTCTCTTGTAGCGGAGCATGGGCTGTAGGCGCGTGGGCTTCGGTAGTTGAGGCTCTCGGGCTCTAGAATGCAGGCTCAGTCGTTGTGGCACATGGGCTTAGTTGCTCCACGGCATGTGGGATCTTCCCAGACCAGGGCTCGAAGCCGTGTCCCCCGCATTGCATTGGCAGGCGGATTCTTCACCACGGCGCCACCAGGGAAGCCCTAGGTGTTCTTCTATAGAGTCTCAAAACAGAGGGCACTGAGCGAAGGTAGTGGTTATTAAAGGCTCAGGATCTAAATTCTACCTGTCTCTACACCACTTCCCAGCTGTCGATTTGACCCCATTTTTGAACGCCGACCTCATTCTTCAACTTTCTCTGCCGTTTGTATACTCACCTTGAAAACTTGTTTCTGTGATGCGTTGAGCAGACACAGGGTGGCAGATTGCAGAGGTGGAAGCTGGTGGTCGGATATTTGTGGACTGAATCTCCTTTAGTCCCATTCCCATTTCTGGTTGCACAGAGGCCCTACTTCCTGTGTGTGACACAGAGCCATAGGATTGCAGGCAGGAGCCAAGTTCTCCATACAGTAAAGACCCCAGTGTGCCTTGGTTATAGTAATCTACCTGGCTTCCTTCCTGGTAGGGAAGTGACAGGCGGCTATGCCCCTGATTTGGAATCTGAGATGGTGTTCCCTGAGCAAGGCTGGCAGAAAGCGATGGATAGAGAGGGACCATGTTATTGGCGTCTGAAGTTTTATCATACTGGGCTGCCATAAACACGGAGGAAGCAGCTGTGTGCCGGTCAGTGAGTGCCAGAGTAAAGTCTCCGAGTGAAGAAGAATTCTTTTCAGTGCTTCCTGTGATGTCCCACTCAAGAACACCTGGATAGGAAGGAGCTGAAGTGGAGATCTGGCTGTGGTCAGTAACTCCAGATAACATAGTCGTGCTAGAATGTTGGTAAAGGTAGGCACTACCCATGAGTGTCTGGAAAGAGGTACCGGTAGCCGATGCCGAACTGACGGCAGGGGCAGAGACTCTGGAGAAGTTGCAGACACTTCGTGTTAGGGAAGTTGCATTGCGCACCACAGGAAGAGAATGCTGCAGAGAATTTAGAGTTCCAAGTAGAGATAGATTTTGGAAATTTTCTGGAAGAACAAGAGGCTCATGAAAAACTCAGGGAGGTTGAGAAATTCTCACTCCGTTTGAGGAACAGCATTATCTTAAGGTTCTTGCTATCAGGACGGCTCTACTATCCATACTTCCTGAGACACCCAAAATCAGACAGTTAATGACGGCTGTAAGGACTGAGCAGTTTTCCAGTCTTCTGTATTAACTGCCTGTGCTCCCATCTTGGGCGCGGATGGGCAGAAGAGCCAAGTGGTATGGTGCAGACATTGTTCTCTAGGCTGGAAGCAACCTTCTCCCTGCCCTGTCTTTCCCTTCAGCCTGCACTCGTATTGACCTCTATGCTACTTCCTAGACTGGAAGCATTTTAGAACTAGGAGGCCCTTAGAGAACTTCTGTTTTCTCAGTCTCATTTCGTGAGTAAGGAAACTGAGGCTCAGAGAGGTCGGGTTGACTTGTTCAAGTTCTCTCATTAGGTTAGTATCATTACCAGGTTTCAGAACCTCAGTATCCTGACTTCCTTGCCAGGACTCTACTCTGAGCATGATACTGCCAGAAGGCAGGAGAAATAGAACTTATAATATAGGCATTTTTTTTGTCCATTAGAAAACAGTACGGCTATTACCATTGTCGTCTTCAGTGTCTCCCTTTGCTTGTACAGTTCCCACGCTATTACCTAGAGTTGACGTATAGCTCAGTCCAACTGGTGAATTGAAAGAGTCATTTTTGCCCTCTTCAAGCCTGGTTTCCCATCCTACCTCAAAATGATTACCCGAAAGTGGGTATCTTAAATGCTTTTGGAAAGAGAAAAGTTATCTGATTACTTCAGATTACTCATCTATGAAGTGGTTATAACACCACCACCAATAATAATAGCAGTGATAATTAATAGATGAATAAGCTGATATATTGCGTATGATTTATATGGAGGAAGATACAATAAGTTCTAGAAAGACAAAGAAAAATCATGACAAGCATATTACATAACGAAAAAGAAATCCATAGATATTAATGAAAACTGGGGTATGTGGCAAGTATCAAAGCCTAATGAATTTACTAACAAATGACATTCTGTACCATCCATGCAATATTATGAAAGTGAATGTTGCCCACTCTATTTTAGTGAATACTATTAACCAAAAAACACGATAGAGGTGATAGAGGTGAATGAATTCCTAGCCAATGCATACAGACAGAGAAGGTATATCAGTAAAAAATGCCTAACAAGCAACAGAATGCAATAAGTGTGGAATGTATAGGTAGCCACAACATACATAGACAAGTATTTCAATGAAAAGCGGTACGAAGCAGACAGCAAAATAATAAGGGTAAAAGAGTTTCATGATTGTGCTCATTCATATTTTTACCCAGCAAGTAACAGGTATTAAGCCTAGGAGAAATATATATTTCAATGAATATAGCTTATATAGTAAGCAGAAAGGAAGCTTAAAAAGTATCAAGAAGGTTTTTGTATTTATCCTAGAACTTAGATTAGAATCATCTTCAACATCCAAGAAGATGACATCCCAAAACCTCAAAAAACCATCATCCCTAGAATCCAATAAAAAACGATTTTCAAATGTCAGAAAATCCAAAGGACTCCACAATATTGTTTTCGATAAATGTGGATGTTTGTTTGTTTTTTTCTTTTGCCGCGCCGCGTGGCCCTGGCCGTGAAAGCACCGAGTCCTAAGCGCTGGACCGCCAGGGAATTCCCTAAATGGGGAATTAGAGATGTGGGGCTTGACTTTTTCTTTTTCTCCTTCGGTAGCTAAGATCTACAAGCGAACGATGGCTGTTGATCAATGTGCTCTCTGTGTTAGGAAGGAAATAACTGTAAAAATGAAAAGCAGCCTTGCCTTAGAACCTACATATCACACAAAGGAACGAGTCCTTCTGATTCAATTTAGAGGATATCATGTAAAATGTTTAACTGGTAAAATGTCTACCTAGTTTAAAAATTAGAAAGAATAAAACACTGAAAAGCAACCCCCTAGAGAACCACTTTGGTTTCTTGTTTACAGGAAGCATCATTTCCAAAACATATTTCTAAAATGTTTATATTCAAAACTGTCAAGTGCCAACTGTATTCAGAGAGGCAATAAAAGAAAGAAAACGGAGTATGACTTTTCTGATAAGCTGCCTTTCCTGGTGATCCCCTGTTCTGGCCTGACTTTCCTTCTTAGTCTGTTAATGTAAGGATTTGCTACCATCAACTTTGTTTTGCCCTGCTCTGAGCAGCTTTCCCTCTGTGCTGTTTCTGCTTTAATTTAAAATCTTTGGTTCCCATCAACATTCCATTGCAAAGTACGTTTTTCTTGAGAGCTCCTCTATGCCTTCCCTCTTCATTCTTATATTTTTTCCCATCTCTTGGTTCCTGTTGGCCTGTGCTAATGAAAACAATCCTAAACTTCCTTACGTTTGACTCTGTGCCTCCCTATATAGCCCAGTACTCTCCATCCTCTCTCCCTATTCTCTCTTTTCAACTGGTCGCAATACTAGTGGAGGGAGACCATTAGAGATGAAACATCTTGGTATATATTGCTAGTTTTCTATGTCACCTGGCTTTTCTATGTTTCTGTTGAAACCCTCCTGAGAAGTCTCTGATTTCATTTTCTCCATGGGTACCCTTTAAGGCTCAATACTGGAAAAGAAGGGGATCAGAGTGATCCACCCAATGTGGTAGCCTAACGTAACAGATAAGGAAAGCAGCAGGCTTTGTGAGACAGTCAGCGATTTGTCCAAAGTCACACAGATAGTAAACGTCAAAGTCAAAACTGAAATTAGGTCTCCAGACTTGTAGTTCAATACTTTCCCTCATTATTCCATGCTATTTTGAATCTCCTACTCAATTTAGGGGCCAAAGAAATCGAACGCAAAACTTTCCAAAGTTTCTTTTCTTACCTGACATGGTCAGAGAAGAGGAACCATCAACTGCAGGTACAAGGGCTGAGGAGACAACACTAGAGGATGTCTGAGTGGCTGCAGCTGAACGGCACACGTGTCCAGTCCAGAGGTCACTGGTTACTGGTCCAAAGAGCTCCACGGAAACCCCAAGACTCTACCAAGTGGTAGTAGGTTTGGTAGGAGAGTGATGTCACAAAGCAGGCAGTTCAAAGGTATGAGCTAGCCAGTAGGGAGGTCCGATCCCCAACAGGAAGGCGGGGTTGGGTGAAGAGAGTGTAGGAGAGCTAAAACAACACCTAAGTTTCTGAGCTCTGGGGAGGAAATCCTAGAAGACAGATTTACCTCTCCCAGGCTCTTCCATTAGGGAAATCATTGCAACGTTTCTTACAGACGCTCATTAATATAATTAACTAACAGTTACTTATATTCTACAGAGTATTCTATTTTATGTATCATATACTTAGAGCTATATAGATGTTATTTAATTAATAATCCTTAGGAAGGAAAGAGCCATCTAGTTTGAACTATTACAGTTGTTCTGAAATCATATGTGTCTACTGAGTGAACTGATAGCAGCTTTTAAGGAGCAAAAGTAGGGATTAAGAAGCTCTTTTTGTAACTTGGTTCAAGAGTAGGGTGAAGTTTGTTGAGTGTACCTTGTGGAGAATGTTGTGGTCCAAGGCTCTTCTCTTTGAGTTTCTTCTCCTTGCCTCCTACCTTCCTTGGGCTGGGCTAGGCTGGGGGCCAGGTTGGACTTGCGACTTAACATTTCTCTTCCGCTTTCTTCTTCTTCTTCTTCTTTTTTTTTTTTTTCCTTCCATTATGGGCATTGCTTCTAGGACAAGCCTTGATCTTGCATTGGATGTTACTTCCTGTCAACTTCCAGCAGCCGGAGTCTTCTTTTCAGTGCTTGATGCTTCACGAAACCGACTCTGCCCGTTGGCAGCAAATACCAGAGAGCTAGGAGACAGAGCTGGTTGCAGACCTTTCCTCTTCCAGCCTTTGGTTGCAATTGTTTTGCCCATAATTTGCTAGCTCTAGTTCCTTGGGCCACACAGGTATCCTGCCATCCAGCTCTTTTTTCTGTGTGAGAGATATTCTGAACACTGTCCCTTTTTCTTTGCACAGAAGTATATACAGTGTGGCAGTTACTGTAATCTCCTCCCCCTTGCAAACAGCCACTCTCGAATCTTGGACCTCTAGGACTCTCTGTCTTGCATGCTTGGGTGCAAGGCCAAGCAAAATGAAGAGGAGAATAATTAGAGAAAGAGGAGGGCATTGGTGGAGAATTGGGAGCAGGTAAGGTGAAAGGGCACAGGAGAAAAGAGATGCATGTCGATTTTTTGGTTTCTGTGGGAAACAAGTTGACACACTTGGGCCTCATTTTGTATTAACAGAACAGAGAGTTAACGATATAAGTAGCTAGATAGTGGAGCAACTGCCACGAAGTCTGTACACTGAAGAGAACAGTCTCACATCTAGTTTTCATTTTGTTTTATGTCATAGTACCTTATTGATAGCATTCACTGGTGTGTTTGTAGAATACAGATGTGTTCAAATGCTCTGGTTTTGTCTACATGGCTATTTCCTTGTCCTGTTGGTAAGGAATCCAACATTGTAAGACATATTGCATGTTTTTCTCTTGACGATCGTTGACCTTGAAGCGTCATGAACTAAGTTGAGCTGTTGGATTTTGTGGAGAAACTTTCAAAAGGGTCTGTGAAAAAGGCATTGTGGTGAGTCGCATTATGCACCCGAGCGTAAGGAGCAGATATCTGCCACCAGCCCAACTTGGCCTGGATTGCCTCTGTTTTAGTTCCCCCGGTTAGTGCTTTTCTCCCTAACCACTCTTGTGACTGTGATCATGTGAGTAAGGGCTGAGTTGCTAGAGATTTCTGTGTGAGGTAAGCTGGTTTGAGGGAGGAAATCTATGGACCTAGTCATTTTCCTTGGTGGTAAGCTTTCAGGGGTGCAAAGATTGATCTTCCTGGGGACTTTTCTGGTCCCAGGAAGATATCGCATAGATGGGACCTCCAAAGGCACACATTGAATCTTTAGGCCTGTTTTTCCTATTAGGAGATACGAGTTTCTTCACTGATGGGGATGATGCTTATCTGAGAAGAAATTGTGAAAGGTGGTGTAGTATAGAGGTGTGGCTTAAGCTTTTAAGTTTTCTTCAGGGTTTTTCCCCTAAGCTTCCTACTTCAGACGGCCTACTTACATGATACTAGTATGTGATGTCAGGCTAACAACTTCCTAAATATACCTGCAAGCCAGATCAGTGTCTCTTTTCTCTGTATTCCCATGGAAATCAAGGGTCCCGCCGAATTTTCCATCGAAACAGTTGATTTGCGTTGTCTCTAGGCATGCTGAAGGGCGTACCGTTGCTTCCTAACCGGTGTCGTTTGGGAGAGCTACCTCTGTACGTTCAAATGATGAACTCTGAGACTTTGCTCATGTGTGCGGTAAACCCTTGAGTTCCCTAAGACCTTCCTTTCCTCCATCTCATACCCCATTAAGCCCGCTTCAGTTTATCTCCTGCATTTCTTTGGAATCTGTCAGCTCTTCCTCAACATCCTAATACTGAACTTGCCTGTCTGTTGCGACTAGGTCCTAACTAGTGTCCATATATCTTGTTTCCTTCCAATCCATTCTTCACACAAGAAACCTTCAAAGCAAGTTGGAACATTGCTCGTAAGCATCGCTCACAAACATTGTTTTGAGAATAGAAAGCACAGTGTTGGCCTTTACGACTCTGCGTGGTCTAGAATCCTCTCTGCTTCTCTAGCCCCATCTTGTGCCACTTGTGCCCTCACTTTCTATGCTTCAGATACACTGAATTAACCTTAGTTCTCACTCATCTGACAGAAGTCAGTTCAGATATTATTTTTCACCGTGATTCCTCGCATTAAGGAATTTGATTTTCAGGTTTTGTATGAGGACTAAAACTCAACTGGGAAGTGGAAGAATTGAGTTTCAACTGTTTCAGTCAACACGCTTGTATTAATGATACCTGCGTACTGAACACCGGGCTAGGTTTCATGAGGGATCCAGAAGTTCTGGCCATCTCTGGTTTTGGATATCCCTTATTTGTTGAGACCTTTGCGTTGTCTGGTTGCCTTTTGTCTGTTTTCCAGATGGGAAAACAGGAACAAGGGAAGTATAGGTTATTATTAGGTGGGGTTGAACAAGTGGAGCAGCAAACTGCAAAGCAGAAAGAAGAGGGACGTACTCTAGAGGGATATGATTTCCATTTTCAAGGCGACTGCATCCTGTGCAGGGAGACAGCCTAACATAAAATGTGCCTAACAACAAATATATTGACTTCTTACTAAAAATCTCCAGTTCATGTAACCAAGGGGTTTATACCTTCTCCTTTAAAAGTGATATTCCTGGGACTTCCCTGGTGGTCCAGTGGTGAAGACTCTGCGCTTCCAGTGCAGCAGGCGTGGGTTCAATCCCTGGTTGGGGAGCTAAGATCCCACATGCTGCGCAGCCAAAGAAAGTTTTTTCAAAAGTTATATTCCTGTATTATTGAATTTAGTGGTTTAGATTTTGTTTTAATGTTAAGAAGATTTCAGTTTCTTTACCAGGAACAAACAAAACATAATGTAAAAATCGTTTCCCAGAAACGATTTCCATCATTCTCTTCTTCCCTTTCTCCCGCAGAGTGGTGTTTCATCTTGACAAGCTCTCTGTCATTCCATAGGAAAGCTGTCTGGCTTGGAGGTTGCAATCCCAGGGAATTTTTCATCACCAGGGAAGTCTCCATCACTACAGAGGGATCAAGGGAGAAGTCAGTCCCTGGTAAGTGAGATGCTCCCCCTAAACACCAACACAGCAGTCGTGTACCTTTCAAGGGGTTCAGGGGCAAGCTGGGCAAGGCATTTCTACTAACTCTTCTTAAGGACCATAGACAGTGCCCTATGCTACGAGGTAAGCGGTGACTGTTGTAATTCTTACTGGCGATCATTTCATGTCACTGATTCTTGGCTTTCTTTGTATTTCATAGGACTGTTATAAGTCCAATACAAAATGAGTCTTATTTTTAAAACACTGAAATGTTTTACAAAGCCTAGCATTCTCATCTAGAGTCCTTTCAGTTCTCCCCACTTTCCTGAGAGGCTAAGAACACTTCACACCATGAACTAGGAGAGGGGGTAGAGCCCTTTCTGATGAAATGTATCAACAAAGACAGAGTCTTAGCCTGCTTGCTCTCTGGACAGGATCTCGGACCACAAGGTCTTAAATCCTGGTATAAATGAAGGAAGTGAGGACAGTTCAACTGGCACTCTCATAACAAGAGTTCTGAAACACCTTCCAAAGAGACTATAGCAGTAGATGAGGGAAGGGAGTGCTACAGTGTGGTATAGTACAGGGGGAATGATCGGCTACAGCAGTGAAAAATGTGGTACCTATTGGTGTGCTCTCGGGGTTCTTGTACATGTAGCATAGATGACCTTTACAGTGGCCCTCCCACCTTCCCTCCTGCATTAGGTGTTCTTTTTTTTGTTGTTGTTAATTTATGTTTATTTATTTATTTATTGTTTGAACTTATTTATTCTACGTATTTATTTTTTTGGCCGCACTGGCTCTTCATTGCTGTGCACGGGCTTTCTCTAGTTACGGCTAGCGGGGGCTACTCTTGGTTGCGGTGTGCGGGCTTCTCATCGCGGTGGCTTCTCTTGTAGCGGAGCGTGGGCTGTAGGCGCGTGGGCTTCGGTAGTTGAGGCTCTCGGGCTCTAGAATGCAGGCTCAGTCGTTGTGGCACATGGGCTTAGTTGCTCCACGGCATGTGGGATCTTCCCAGACCAGGGCTCGAAGCCGTGTCCCCCGCATTGCATTGGCAGGCGGATTCTTCACCACGGCGCCACCAGGGAAGCCCTAGGTGTTCTTCTATAGAGTCTCAAAACAGAGGGCACTGAGCGAAGGTAGTGGTTATTAAAGGCTCAGGATCTAAATTCTACCTGTCTCTACACCACTTCCCAGCTGTCGATTTGACCCCATTTTTGAACGCCGACCTCATTCTTCAACTTTCTCTGCCGTTTGTATACTCACCTTGAAAACTTGTTTCTGTGATGCGTTGAGCAGACACAGGGTGGCAGATTGCAGAGGTGGAAGCTGGTGGTCGGATATTTGTGGACTGAATCTCCTTTAGTCCCATTCCCATTTCTGGTTGCACAGAGGCCCTACTTCCTGTGTGTGACACAGAGCCATAGGATTGCAGGCAGGAGCCAAGTTCTCCATACAGTAAAGACCCCAGTGTGCCTTGGTTATAGTAATCTACCTGGCTTCCTTCCTGGTAGGGAAGTGACAGGCGGCTATGCCCCTGATTTGGAATCTGAGATGGTGTTCCCTGAGCAAGGCTGGCAGAAAGCGATGGATAGAGAGGGACCATGTTATTGGCGTCTGAAGTTTTATCATACTGGGCTGCCATAAACACGGAGGAAGCAGCTGTGTGCCGGTCAGTGAGTGCCAGAGTAAAGTCTCCGAGTGAAGAAGAATTCTTTTCAGTGCTTCCTGTGATGTCCCACTCAAGAACACCTGGATAGGAAGGAGCTGAAGTGGAGATCTGGCTGTGGTCAGTAACTCCAGATAACATAGTCGTGCTAGAATGTTGGTAAAGGTAGGCACTACCCATGAGTGTCTGGAAAGAGGTACCGGTAGCCGATGCCGAACTGACGGCAGGGGCAGAGACTCTGGAGAAGTTGCAGACACTTCGTGTTAGGGAAGTTGCATTGCGCACCACAGGAAGAGAATGCTGCAGAGAATTTAGAGTTCCAAGTAGAGATAGATTTTGGAAATTTTCTGGAAGAACAAGAGGCTCATGAAAAACTCAGGGAGGTTGAGAAATTCTCACTCCGTTTGAGGAACAGCATTATCTTAAGGTTCTTGCTATCAGGACGGCTCTACTATCCATACTTCCTGAGACACCCAAAATCAGACAGTTAATGACGGCTGTAAGGACTGAGCAGTTTTCCAGTCTTCTGTATTAACTGCCTGTGCTCCCATCTTGGGCGCGGATGGGCAGAAGAGCCAAGTGGTATGGTGCAGACATTGTTCTCTAGGCTGGAAGCAACCTTCTCCCTGCCCTGTCTTTCCCTTCAGCCTGCACTCGTATTGACCTCTATGCTACTTCCTAGACTGGAAGCATTTTAGAACTAGGAGGCCCTTAGAGAACTTCTGTTTTCTCAGTCTCATTTCGTGAGTAAGGAAACTGAGGCTCAGAGAGGTCGGGTTGACTTGTTCAAGTTCTCTCATTAGGTTAGTATCATTACCAGGTTTCAGAACCTCAGTATCCTGACTTCCTTGCCAGGACTCTACTCTGAGCATGATACTGCCAGAAGGCAGGAGAAATAGAACTTATAATATAGGCATTTTTTTTGTCCATTAGAAAACAGTACGGCTATTACCATTGTCGTCTTCAGTGTCTCCCTTTGCTTGTACAGTTCCCACGCTATTACCTAGAGTTGACGTATAGCTCAGTCCAACTGGTGAATTGAAAGAGTCATTTTTGCCCTCTTCAAGCCTGGTTTCCCATCCTACCTCAAAATGATTACCCGAAAGTGGGTATCTTAAATGCTTTTGGAAAGAGAAAAGTTATCTGATTACTTCAGATTACTCATCTATGAAGTGGTTATAACACCACCACCAATAATAATAGCAGTGATAATTAATAGATGAATAAGCTGATATATTGCATATGATTTATATGGAGGAAGATACAATAAGTTCTAGAAAGACAAAGAAAAATCATGACAAGCATATTACATAACGAAAAAGAAATCCATAGATATTAATGAAAACTGGGGTATGTGGCAAGTATCAAAGCCTAATGAATTTACTAACAAATGACATTCTGTACCATCCATGCAATATTATGAAAGTGAATGTTGCCCACTCTATTTTAGTGAATACTATTAACCAAAAAACACGATAGAGGTGATAGAGGTGAATGAATTCCTAGCCAATGCATACAGACAGAGAAGGTATATCAGTAAAAAATGCCTAACAAGCAACAGAATGCAATAAGTGTGGAATGTATAGGTAGCCACAACATACATAGACAAGTATTTCAATGAAAAGCGGTACGAAGCAGACAGGAAAATAATAAGGGTAAAAGAGTTTCATGATTGTGCTCATTCATATTTTTACCCAGCAAGTAACAGGTATTAAGCCTAGGAGAAATATATATTTCAATGAATATAGCTTATATAGTAAGCTGAAAGGAAGCTTAAAAAGTATCAAGAAGATTTTTGTATTTATCCTAGAACTTAGATTAGAATCATCTTCAACATCCAAGAAGATGACATCCCAAAACCTCAAAAAACCATCATCCCTAGAATCCAATAAAAAACGATTTTCAAATGTCAGAAAATCCAAAGGACTCCACAATATTGTTTTCGATAAATGTGGATGTTTGTTTGTTTTTTTCTTTTGCCGCGCCGCGTGGCCCTGGCCGTGAAAGCACCGAGTCCTAAGCGCTGGACCGCCAGGGAATTCCCTAAATGGGGAATTAGAGATGTGGGGCTTGACTTTTTCTTTTTCTCCTTCAGTAGCTAAGATCTACAAGCGAACGATGGCTGTTGATCAATGTGCTCTCTGTGTTAGGAAGGAAATAACTGTAAAAATGAAAAGCAGCCTTGCCTTAGAACCTACATATCACACAAAGGAACGAGTCCTTCTGATTCAATTTAGAGGATATCATGTAAAATGTTTAACTGGTAAAATGTCTACCTAGTTTAAAAATTAGAAAGAATAAAACACTGAAAAGCAACCCCCTAGAGAACCACTTTGGTTTCTTGTTTACAGGAAGCATCATTTCCAAAACATATTTCTAAAATGTTTATATTCAAAACTGTCAAGTGCCAACTGTATTCAGAGAGGCAATAAAAGAAAGAAAACGGAGTATGACTTTTCTGATAAGCTGCCTTTCCTGGTGATCCCCTGTTCTGGCCTGACTTTCCTTCTTAGTCTGTTAATGTAAGGATTTGCTACCATCAACTTTGTTTTGCCCTGCTCTGAGCAGCTTTCCCTCTGTGCTGTTTCTGCTTTAATTTAAAATCTTTGGTTCCCATCAACATTCCATTGCAAAGTACGTTTTTCTTGAGAGCTCCTCTATGCCTTCCCTCTTCATTCTTATATTTTTTCCCATCTCTTGGTTCCTGTTGGCCTGTGCTAATGAAAACAATCCTAAACTTCCTTACGTTTGACTCTGTGCCTCCCTATATAGCCCAGTACTCTCCATCCTCTCTCCCTATTCTCTCTTTTCAACTGGTCGCAATACTAGTGGAGGGAGACCATTAGAGATGAAACATCTTGGTATATATTGCTAGTTTTCTATGTCACCTGGCTTTTCTATGTTTCTGTTGAAACCCTCCTGAGAAGTCTCTGATTTCATTTTCTCCATGGGTACCCTTTAAGGCTCAATACTGGAAAAGAAGGGGATCAGAGTGATCCACCCAATGTGGTAGCCTAACGTAACAGATAAGGAAAGCAGCAGGCTTTGTGAGACAGTCAGCGATTTGTCCAAAGTCACACAGATAGTAAACGTCAAAGTCAAAACTGAAATTAGGTCTCCAGACTTGTAGTTCAATACTTTCCCTCATTATTCCATGCTATTTTGAATCTCCTACTCAATTTAGGGGCCAAAGAAATCGAACGCAAAACTTTCCAAAGTTTCTTTTCTTACCTGACATGGTCAGAGAAGAGGAACCATCAACTGCAGGTACAAGGGCTGAGGAGACAACACTAGAGGATGTCTGAGTGGCTGCAGCTGAACGGCACACGTGTCCAGTCCAGAGGTCACTGGTTACTGGTCCAAACAGCTCCACGGAAACCCCAAGACTCTACCAAGTGGTAGTAGGTTTGGTAGGAGAGTGATGTCACAAAGCAGGCAGTTCAAAGGTATGAGCTAGCCAGTAGGGAGGTCCGATCCCCAACAGGAAGGCGGGGTTGGGTGAAGAGAGTGTAGGAGAGCTAAAACAACACCTAAGTTTCTGAGCTCTGGGGAGGAAATCCTAGAAGACAGATTTACCTCTCCCAGGCTCTTCCATTAGGGAAATCATTGCAACGTTTCTTACAGACGCTCATTAATATAATTAACTAACAGTTACTTATATTCTACAGAGTATTCTATTTTATGTATCATATACTTAGAGCTATATAGATGTTATTTAATTAATAATCCTTAGGAAGGAAAGAGCCATCTAGTTTGAACTATTACAGTTGTTCTGAAATCATATGTGTCTACTGAGTGAACTGATAGCAGCTTTTAAGGAGCAAAAGTAGGGATTAAGAAGCTCTTTTTGTAACTTGGTTCAAGAGTAGGGTGAAGTTTGTTGAGTGTACCTTGTGGAGAATGTTGTGGTCCAAGGCTCTTCTCTTTGAGTTTCTTCTCCTTGCCTCCTACCTTCCTTGGGCTGGGCTAGGCTGGGGGCCAGGTTGGACTTGCGACTTAACATTTCTCTTCCGCTTTCTTCTTCTTCTTCTTCTTTTTTTTTTTTTTCCTTCCATTATGGGCATTGCTTCTAGGACAAGCCTTGATCTTGCATTGGATGTTACTTCCTGTCAACTTCCAGCAGCCGGAGTCTTCTTTTCAGTGCTTGATGCTTCACGAAACCGACTCTGCCCGTTGGCAGCAAATACCAGAGAGCTAGGAGACAGAGCTGGTTGCAGACCTTTCCTCTTCCAGCCTTTGGTTGCAATTGTTTTGCCCATAATTTGCTAGCTCTAGTTCCTTGGGCCACACAGGTATCCTGCCATCCAGCTCTTTTTTCTATGTGAGAGATATTCTGAACACTGTCCCTTTTTCTTTGCACAGAAGTATATACAGTGTGGCAGTTACTGTAATCTCCTCCCCCTTGCAAACAGCCACTCTCGAATCTTGGACCTCTAGGACTCTCTGTCTTGCATGCTTGGGTGCAAGGCCAAGCAAAATGAAGAGGAGAATAATTAGAGAAAGAGGAGGGCATTGGTGGAGAATTGGGAGCAGGTAAGGTGAAAGGGCACAGGAGAAAAGAGATGCATGTCGATTTTTTGGTTTCTGTGGGAAACAAGTTGACACACTTGGGCCTCATTTTGTATTAACAGAACAGAGAGTTAACGATATAAGTAGCTAGATAGTGGAGCAACTGCCACGAAGTCTGTACACTGAAGAGAACAGTCTCACATCTAGTTTTCATTTTGTTTTATGTCATAGTACCTTATTGATAGCATTCACTGGTGTGTTTGTAGAATACAGATGTGTTCAAATGCTCTGGTTTTGTCTACATGGCTATTTCCTTGTCCTGTTGGTAAGGAATCCAACATTGTAAGACATATTGCATGTTTTTCTCTTGACGATCGTTGACCTTGAAGCGTCATGAACTAAGTTGAGCTGTTGGATTTTGTGGAGAAACTTTCAAAAGGGTCTGTGAAAAAGGCATTGTGGTGAGTCGCATTATGCACCCGAGCGTAAGGAGCAGATATCTGCCACCAGCCCAACTTGGCCTGGATTGCCTCTGTTTTAGTTCCCCCGGTTAGTGCTTTTCTCCCTAACCACTCTTGTGACTGTGATCATGTGAGTAAGGGCTGAGTTGCTAGAGATTTCTGTGTGAGGTAAGCTGGTTTGAGGGAGGAAATCTATGGACCTAGTCATTTTCCTTGGTGGTAAGCTTTCAGGGGTGCAAAGATTGATCTTCCTGGGGACTTTTCTGGTCCCAGGAAGATATCGCATAGATGGGAGCTCCAAAGGCACACATTGAATCTTTAGGCCTGTTTTTCCTATTAGGAGATACGAGTTTCTTCACTGATGGGGATGATGCTTATCTGAGAAGAAATTGTGAAAGGTGGTGTAGTATAGAGGTGTGGCTTAAGCTTTTAAGTTTTCTTCAGGGTTTTTCCCCTAAGCTTCCTACTTCAGACGGCCTACTTACATGATACTAGTATGTGATGTCAGGCTAACAACTTCCTAAATATACCTGCAAGCCAGATCAGTGTCTCTTTTCTCTGTATTCCCATGGAAATCAAGGGTCCCGCCGAATTTTCCATCGAAACAGTTGATTTGCGTTGTCTCTAGGCATGCTGAAGGGCGTACCGTTGCTTCCTAACCGGTGTCGTTTGGGAGAGCTACCTCTGTACGTTCAAATGATGAACTCTGAGACTTTGCTCATGTGTGCGGTAAACCCTTGAGTTCCCTAAGACCTTCCTTTCCTCCATCTCATACCCCATTAAGCCCGCTTCAGTTTATCTCCTGCATTTCTTTGGAATCTGTCAGCTCTTCCTCAACATCCTAATACTGAACTTGCCTGTCTGTTGCGACTAGGTCCTAACTAGTGTCCATATATCTTGTTTCCTTCCAATCCATTCTTCACACAAGAAACCTTCAAAGCAAGTTGGAACATTGCTCGTAAGCATCGCTCACAAACATTGTTTTGCGAATAGAAAGCACAGTGTTGGCCTTTACGACTCTGCGTGGTCTAGAATCCTCTCTGCTTCTCTAGCCCCATCTTGTGCCACTTGTGCCCTCACTTTCTATGCTTCAGATACACTGAATTAACCTTAGTTCTCACTCATCTGACAGAAGTCAGTTCAGATATTATTTTTCACCGTGATTCCTCGCATTAAGGAATTTGATTTTCAGGTTTTGTATGAGGACTAAAACTCAACTGGGAAGTGGAAGAATTGAGTTTCAACTGTTTCAGTCAACACGCATGTATTAATGATACCTGCGTACTGAACACCGGGCTAGGTTTCATGAGGGATCCAGAAGTTCTGGCCATCTCTGGTTTTGGATATCCCTTATTTGTTGAGACCTTTGCGTTGTCTGGTTGCCTTTTGTCTGTTTTCCAGATGGGAAAACAGGAACAAGGGAAGTATAGGTTATTATTAGGTGGGGTTGAACAAGTGGAGCAGCAAACTGCAAAGCAGAAAGAAGAGGGACGTACTCTAGAGGGATATGATTTCCATTTTCAAGGCGACTGCATCCTGTGCAGGGAGACAGCCTAACATAAAATGTGCCTAACAACAAATATATTGACTTCTTACTAAAAATCTCCAGTTCATGTAACCAAGGGGTTTATACCTTCTCCTTTAAAAGTGATATTCCTGGGACTTCCCTGGTGGTCCAGTGGTGAAGACTCTGCGCTTCCAGTGCAGCAGGCGTGGGTTCAATCCCTGGTTGGGGAGCTAAGATCCCACATGCTGCGCAGCCAAAGAAAGTTTTTTCAAAAGTTATATTCCTGTATTATTGAATTTAGTGGTTTAGATTTTGTTTTAATGTTAAGAAGATTTCAGTTTCTTTACCAGGAACAAACAAAACATAATGTAAAAATCGTTTCCCAGAAACGATTTCCATCATTCTCTTCTTCCCTTTCTCCCGCAGAGTGGTGTTTCATCTTGACAAGCTCTCTGTCATTCCATAGGAAAGCTGTCTGGCTTGGAGGTTGCAATCCCAGGGAATTTTTCATCACCAGGGAAGTCTCCATCACTACAGAGGGATCAAGGGAGAAGTCAGTCCCTGGTAAGTGAGATGCTCCCCCTAAACACCAACACAGCAGTCGTGTACCTTTCAAGGGGTTCAGGGGCAAGCTGGGCAAGGCATTTCTACTAACTCTTCTTAAGGACCATAGACAGTGCCCTATGCTACGAGGTAAGCGGTGACTGTTGTAATTCTTACTGGCGATCATTTCATGTCACTGATTCTTGGCTTTCTTTGTATTTCATAGGACTGTTATAAGTCCAATACAAAATGAGTCTTATTTTTAAAACACTGAAATGTTTTACAAAGCCTAGCATTCTCATCTAGAGTCCTTTCAGTTCTCCCCACTTTCCTGAGAGGCTAAGAACACTTCACACCATGAACTAGGAGAGGGGGTAGAGCCCTTTCTGATGAAATGTATCAACAAAGACAGAGTCTTAGCCTGCTTGCTCTCTGGACAGGATCTCGGACCACAAGGTCTTAAATCCTGGTATAAATGAAGGAAGTGAGGACAGTTCAACTGGCACTCTCATAACGAGAGTTCTGAAACACCTTCCAAAGAGACTATAGCAGTAGATGAGGGAAGGGAGTGCTACAGTGTGGTATAGTACAGGGGGAATGATCGGCTACAGCAGTGAAAAATGTGGTACCTATTGGTGTGCTCTCGGGGTTCTTGTACATGTAGCATAGATGACCTTTACAGTGGCCCTCCCACCTTCCCTCCTGCATTAGGTGTTCTTTTTTTTGTTGTTGTTAATTTATGTTTATTTATTTATTTATTGTTTGAACTTATTTATTCTACGTATTTATTTTTTTGGCCGCACTGGCTCTTCATTGCTGTGCACGGGCTTTCTCTAGTTACGGCTAGCGGGGGCTACTCTTGGTTGCGGTGTGCGGGCTTCTCATCGCGGTGGCTTCTCTTGTAGCGGAGCATGGGCTGTAGGCGCGTGGGCTTCGGTAGTTGAGGCTCTCGGGCTCTAGAATGCAGGCTCAGTCGTTGTGGCACATGGGCTTAGTTGCTCCACGGCATGTGGGATCTTCCCAGACCAGGGCTCGAAGCCGTGTCCCCCGCATTGCATTGGCAGGCGGATTCTTCACCACGGCGCCACCAGGGAAGCCCTAGGTGTTCTTCTATAGAGTCTCAAAACAGAGGGCACTGAGCGAAGGTAGTGGTTATTAAAGGCTCAGGATCTAAATTCTACCTGTCTCTACACCACTTCCCAGCTGTCGATTTGACCCCATTTTTGAACGCCGACCTCATTCTTCAACTTTCTCTGCCGTTTGTATACTCACCTTGAAAACTTGTTTCTGTGATGCGTTGAGCAGACACAGGGTGGCAGATTGCAGAGGTGGAAGCTGGTGGTCGGATATTTGTGGACTGAATCTCCTTTAGTCCCATTCCCATTTCTGGTTGCACAGAGGCCCTACTTCCTGTGTGTGACACAGAGCCATAGGATTGCAGGCAGGAGCCAAGTTCTCCATACAGTAAAGACCCCAGTGTTCCTTGGTTATAGTAATCTACCTGGCTTCCTTCCTGGTAGGGAAGTGACAGGCGGCTATGCCCCTGATTTGGAATCTGAGATGGTGTTCCCTGAGCAAGGCTGGCAGAAAGCGATGGATAGAGAGGGACCATGTTATTGGCGTCTGAAGTTTTATCATACTGGGCTGCCATAAACACGGAGGAAGCAGCTGTGTGCCGGTCAGTGAGTGCCAGAGTAAAGTCTCCGAGTGAAGAAGAATTCTTTTCAGTGCTTCCTGTGATGTCCCACTCAAGAACACCTGGATAGGAAGGAGCTGAAGTGGAGATCTGGCTGTGGTCAGTAACTCCAGATAACATAGTCGTGCTAGAATGTTGGTAAAGGTAGGCACTACCCATGAGTGTCTGGAAAGAGGTACCGGTAGCCGATGCCGAACTGACGGCAGGGGCAGAGACTCTGGAGAAGTTGCAGACACTTCGTGTTAGGGAAGTTGCATTGCGCACCACAGGAAGAGAATGCTGCAGAGAATTTAGAGTTCCAAGTAGAGATAGATTTTGGAAATTTTCTGGAAGAACAAGAGGCTCATGAAAAACTCAGGGAGGTTGAGAAATTCTCACTCCGTTTGAGGAACAGCATTATCTTAAGGTTCTTGCTATCAGGACGGCTCTACTATCCATACTTCCTGAGACACCCAAAATCAGACAGTTAATGACGGCTGTAAGGACTGAGCAGTTTTCCAGTCTTCTGTATTAACTGCCTGTGCTCCCATCTTGGGCGCGGATGGGCAGAAGAGCCAAGTGGTATGGTGCAGACATTGTTCTCTAGGCTGGAAGCAACCTTCTCCCTGCCCTGTCTTTCCCTTCAGCCTGCACTCGTATTGACCTCTATGCTACTTCCTAGACTGGAAGCATTTTAGAACTAGGAGGCCCTTAGAGAACTTCTGTTTTCTCAGTCTCATTTCGTGAGTAAGGAAACTGAGGCTCAGAGAGGTCGGGTTGACTTGTTCAAGTTCTCTCATTAGGTTAGTATCATTACCAGGTTTCAGAACCTCAGTATCCTGACTTCCTTGCCAGGACTCTACTCTGAGCATGATACTGCCAGAAAGCAGGAGAAATAGAACTTATAATATAGGCATTTTTTTTGTCCATTAGAAAACAGTACGGCTATTACCATTGTCGTCTTCAGTGTCTCCCTTTGCTTGTACAGTTCCCACGCTATTACCTAGAGTTGACGTATAGCTCAGTCCAACTGGTGAATTGAAAGAGTCATTTTTGCCCTCTTCAAGCCTGGTTTCCCATCCTACCTCAAAATGATTACCCGAAAGTGGGTATCTTAAATGCTTTTGGAAAGAGAAAAGTTATCTGATTACTTCAGATTACTCATCTATGAAGTGGTTATAACACCACCACCAATAATAATAGCCGTGATAATTAATAGATGAATAAGCTGATATATTGCGTATGATTTATATGGAGGAAGATACAATAAGTTCTAGAAAGACAAAGAAAAATCATGACAAGCATATTACATAACGAAAAAGAAATCCATAGATATTAATGAAAACTGGGGTATGTGGCAAGTATCAAAGCCTAATGAATTTACTAACAAATGACATTCTGTACCATCCATGCAATATTATGAAAGTGAATGTTGCCCACTCTATTTTAGTGAATACTATTAACCAAAAAACACGATAGAGGTGATAGAGGTGAATGAATTCCTAGCCAATGCATACAGACAGAGAAGGTATATCAGTAAAAAATGCCTAACAAGCAACAGAATGCAATAAGTGTGGAATGTATAGGTAGCCACAACATACATAGACAAGTATTTCAATGAAAAGCGGTACGAAGCAGACAGGAAAATAATAAGGGTAAAAGAGTTTCATGATTGTGCTCATTCATATTTTTACCCAGCAAGTAACAGGTATTAAGCCTAGGAGAAATATATATTTCAATGAATATAGCTTATATAGTAAGCAGAAAGGAAGCTTAAAAAGTATCAAGAAGGTTTTTGTATTTATCCTAGAACTTAGATTAGAATCATCTTCAACATCCAAGAAGATGACATCCCAAAACCTCAAAAAACCATCATCCCTAGAATCCAATAAAAAACGATTTTCAAATGTCAGAAAATCCAAAGGACTCCACAATATTGTTTTCGATAAATGTGGATGTTTGTTTGTTTTTTTCTTTTGCCGCGCCGCGTGGCCCTGGCCGTGAAAGCACCGAGTCCTAAGCACTGGACCGCCAGGGAATTCCCTAAATGGGGAATTAGAGATGTGGGGCTTGACTTTTTCTTTTTCTCCTTCGGTAGCTAAGATCTACAAGCGAACGATGGCTGTTGATCAATGTGCTCTCTGTGTTAGGAAGGAAATAACTGTAAAAATGAAAAGCAGCCTTGCCTTAGAACCTACATATCACACAAAGGAACGAGTCCTTCTGATTCAGTTTAGAGGATATCATGTAAAATGTTTAACTGGTAAAATGTCTACCTAGTTTAAAAATTAGAAAGAATAAAACACTGAAAAGCAACCCCCTAGAGAACCACTTTGGTTTCTTGTTTACAGGAAGCATCATTTCCAAAACATATTTCTAAAATGTTTATATTCAAAACTGTCAAGTGCCAACTGTATTCAGAGAGGCAATAAAAGAAAGAAAACGGAGTATGACTTTTCTGATAAGCTGCCTTTCCTGGTGATCCCCTGTTCTGGCCTGACTTTCCTTCTTAGTCTGTTAATGTAAGGATTTGCTACCATCAACTTTGTTTTGCCCTGCTCTGAGCAGATTTCCCTCTGTGCTGTTTCTGCTTTAATTTAAAATCTTTGGTTCCCATCAACATTCCATTGCAAAGTACGTTTTTCTTGAGAGCTCCTCTATGCCTTCCCTCTTCATTCTTATATTTTTTCCCATCTCTTGGTTCCTGTTGGCCTGTGCTAATGAAAACAATCCTAAACTTCCTTACGTTTGACTCTGTGCCTCCCTATATAGCCCAGTACTCTCCATCCTCTCTCCCTATTCTCTCTTTTCAACTGGTCGCAACACTAGTGGAGGGAGACCATTAGAGATGAAACATCTTGGTATATATTGCTAGTTTTCTATGTCACCTGGCTTTTCTATGTTTCTGTTGAAACCCTCCTGAGAAGTCTCTGATTTCATTTTCTCCATGGGTACCCTTTAAGGCTCAATACTGGAAAAGAAGGGGATCAGAGTGATCCACCCAATGTGGTAGCCTAACGTAACAGATAAGGAAAGCAGCAGGCTTTGTGAGACAGTCAGCGATTTGTCCAAAGTCACACAGATAGTAAACGTCAAAGTCAAAACTGAAATTAGGTCTCCAGACTTGTAGTTCAATACTTTCCCTCATTATTCCATGCTATTTTGAATCTCCTACTCAATTTAGGGGCCAAAGAAATCGAACGCAAAACTTTCCAAAGTTTCTTTTCTTACCTGACATGGTCAGAGAAGAGGAACCATCAACTGCAGGTACAAGGGCTGAGGAGACAACACTAGAGGATGTCTGAGTGGCTGCAGCTGAACGGCACACGTGTCCAGTCCAGAGGTCACTGGTTACTGGTCCAAACAGCTCCACGGAAACCCCAAGACTCTACCAAGTGGTAGTAGGTTTGGTAGGAGAGTGATGTCACAAAGCAGGCAGTTCAAAGGTATGAGCTAGCCAGTAGGGAGGTCCGATCCCCAACAGGAAGGCGGGGTTGGGTGAAGAGAGTGTAGGAGAGCTAAAACAACACCTAAGTTTCTGAGCTCTGGGGAGGAAATCCTAGAAGACAGATTTACCTCTCCCAGGCTCTTCCATTAGGGAAATCATTGCAACGTTTCTTACAGACGCTCATTAATATAATTAACTAACAGTTACTTATATTCTACAGAGTATTCTATTTTATGTATCATATACTTAGAGCTATATAGATGTTATTTAATTAATAATCCTTAGGAAGGAAAGAGCCATCTAGTTTGAACTATTACAGTTGTTCTGAAATCATATGTGTCTACTGAGTGAACTGATAGCAGCTTTTAAGGAGCAAAAGTAGGGATTAAGAAGCTCTTTTTGTAACTTGGTTCAAGAGTAGGGTGAAGTTTGTTGAGTGTACCTTGTGGAGAATGTTGTGGTCCAAGGCTCTTCTCTTTGAGTTTCTTCTCCTTGCCTCCTACCTTCCTTGGGCTGGGCTAGGCTGGGGGCCAGGTTGGACTTGCGACTTAACATTTCTCTTCCGCTTTCTTCTTCTTCTTCTTTTTTTTTTTTTTTTCCTTCCATTATGGGCATTGCTTCTAGGACAAGCCTTGATCTTGCATTGGATGTTACTTCCTGTCAACTTCCAGCAGCCGGAGTCTTCTTTTCAGTGCTTGATGCTTCACGAAACCGACTCTGCCCGTTGGCAGCAAATACCAGAGAGCTAGGAGACAGAGCTGGTTGCAGACCTTTCCTCTTCCAGCCTTTGGTTGCAATTGTTTTGCCCATAATTTGCTAGCTCTAGTTCCTTGGGCCACACAGGTATCCTGCCATCCAGCTCTTTTTTCTATGCGAGAGACATTCTGAACACTGTCCCTTTTTCTTTGCACAGAAGTATATACAGTGTGGCAGTTACTGTAATCTCCTCCCCCTTGCAAACAGCCACTCTCGAATCTTGGACCTCTAGGACTCTCTGTCTTGCATGCTTGGGTGCAAGGCCAAGCAAAATGAAGAGGAGAATAATTAGAGAAAGAGGAGGGCATTGGTGGAGAATTGGGAGCAGGTAAGGTGAAAGGGCACAGGAGAAAAGAGATGCATGTCGATTTTTTGGTTTCTGTGGGAAACAAGTTGACACACTTGGGCCTCATTTTGTATTAACAGAACAGAGAGTTAATGATATAAGTAGCTAGATAGTGGAGCAACTGCCACGAAGTCTGTACACTGAAGAGAACAGTCTCACATCTAGTTTTCATTTTGTTTTATGTCATAGTACCTTATTGATAGCATTCACTGGTGTGTTTGTAGAATACAGATGTGTTCAAATGCTCTGGTTTTGTCTACATGGCTATTTCCTTGTCCTGTTGGTAAGGAATCCAACATTGTAAGACATATTGCATGTTTTTCTCTTGACGATCGTTGACCTTGAAGCGTCATGAACTAAGTTGAGCTGTTGGATTTTGTGGAGAAACTTTCAAAAGGGTCTGTGAAAAAGGCATTGTGGTGAGTCGCATTATGCACCCGAGCGTAAGGAGCAGATATCTGCCACCAGCCCAACTTGGCCTGGATTGCCTCTGTTTTAGTTCCCCCGGTTAGTGCTTTTCTCCCTAACCACTCTTGTGACTGTGATCATGTGAGTAAGGGCTGAGTTGCTAGAGATTTCTGTGTGAGGTAAGCTGGTTTGAGGGAGGAAATCTATGGACCTAGTCATTTTCCTTGGTGGTAAGCTTTCAGGGGTGCAAAGATTGATCTTCCTGGGGACTTTTCTGGTCCCAGGAAGATATCGCATAGATGGGAGCTCCAAAGGCACACATTGAATCTTTAGGCCTGTTTTTCCTATTAGGAGATACGAGTTTCTTCACTGATGGGGATGATGCTTATCTGAGAAGAAATTGTGAAAGGTGGTGTAGTATAGAGGTGTGGCTTAAGCTTTTAAGTTTTCTTCAGGGTTTTTCCCCTAAGCTTCCTACTTCAGACGGCCTACTTACATGATACTAGTATGTGATGTCAGGCTAACAACTTCCTAAATATACCTGCAAGCCAGATCAGTGTCTCTTTTCTCTGTATTCCCATGGAAATCAAGGGTCCCGCCGAATTTTCCATCGAAACAGTTGATTTGCGTTGTCTCTAGGCATGCTGAAGGGCGTACCGTTGCTTCCTAACCGGTGTCGTTTGGGAGAGCTACCTCTGTACGTTCAAATGATGAACTCTGAGACTTTGCTCATGTGTGCGGTAAACCCTTGAGTTCCCTAAGACCTTCCTTTCCTCCATCTCATACCCCATTAAGCCCGCTTCAGTTTATCTCCTGCATTTCTTTGGAATCTGTCAGCTCTTCCTCAACATCCTAATACTGAACTTGCCTGTCTGTTGCGACTAGGTCCTAACTAGTGTCCATATATCTTGTTTCCTTCCAATCCATTCTTCACACAAGAAACCTTCAAAGCAAGTTGGAACATTGCTCGTAAGCATCGCTCACAAACATTGTTTTGCGAATAGAAAGCACAGTGTTGGCCTTTACGACTCTGCGTGGTCTAGAATCCTCTCTGCTTCTCTAGCCCCATCTTGTGCCACTTGTGCCCTCACTTTCTATGCTTCAGATACACTGAATTAATCTTAGTTCTCACTCATCTGACAGAAGTCAGTTCAGATATTATTTTTCACCGTGATTCCTCGCATTAAGGAATTTGATTTTCAGGTTTTGTATGAGGACTAAAACTCAACTGGGAAGTGGAAGAATTGAGTTTCAACTGTTTCAGTCAACACGCATGTATTAATGATACCTGCGTACTGAACACTGGGCTAGGTTTCATGAGGGATCCAGAAGTTCTGGCCATCTCTGGTTTTGGATATCCCTTATTTGTTGAGACCTTTGCGTTGTCTGGTTGCCTTTTGTCTGTTTTCCAGATGGGAAAACAGGAACAAGGGAAGTATAGGTTATTATTAGGTGGGGTTGAACAAGTGGAGCAGCAAACTGCAAAGCAGAAAGAAGAGGGACGTACTCTAGAGGGATATGATTTCCATTTTCAAGGCGACTGCATCCTGTGCAGGGAGACAGCCTAACATAAAATGTGCCTAACAACAAATATATTGACTTCTTACTAAAAATCTCCAGTTCATGTAACCAAGGGGTTTATACCTTCTCCTTTAAAAGTGATATTCCTGGGACTTCCCTGGTGGTCCAGTGGTGAAGACTCTGCGCTTCCAGTGCAGCAGGCGTGGGTTCAATCCCTGGTTGGGGAGCTAAGATCCCACATGCTGCGCAGCCAAAGAAAGTTTTTTCAAAAGTTATATTCCTGTATTATTGAATTTAGTGGTTTAGATTTTGTTTTAATGTTAAGAAGATTTCAGTTTCTTTACCAGGAACAAACAAAACATAATGTAAAAATCGTTTCCCAGAAACGATTTCCATCATTCTCTTCTTCCCTTTCTCCCGCAGAGTGGTGTTTCATCTTGACAAGCTCTCTGTCATTCCATAGGAAAGCTGTCTGGCTTGGAGGTTGCAATCCCAGGGAATTTTTCATCACCAGGGAAGTCTCCATCACTACAGAGGGATCAAGGGAGAAGTCAGTCCCTGGTAAGTGAGATGCTCCCCCTAAACACCAACACAGCAGTCGTGTACCTTTCAAGGGGTTCAGGGGCAAGCTGGGCAAGGCATTTCTACTAACTCTTCTTAAGGACCATAGACAGTGCCCTATGCTACGAGGTAAGCGGTGACTGTTGTAATTCTTACTGGCGATCATTTCATGTCACTGATTCTTGGCTTTCTTTGTATTTCATAGGACTGTTATAAGTCCAATACAAAATGAGTCTTATTTTTAAAACACTGAAATGTTTTACAAAGCCTAGCATTCTCATCTAGAGTCCTTTCAGTTCTCCCCACTTTCCTGAGAGGCTAAGAACACTTCACACCATGAACTAGGAGAGGGGGTAGAGCCCTTTCTGATGAAATGTATCAACAAAGACAGAGTCTTAGCCTGCTTGCTCTCTGGACAGGATCTCGGACCACAAGGTCTTAAATCCTGGTATAAATGAAGGAAGTGAGGACAGTTCAACTGGCACTCTCATAACGAGAGTTCTGAAACACCTTCCAAAGAGACTATAGCAGTAGATGAGGGAAGGGAGTGCTACAGTGTGGTATAGTACAGGGGGAATGATCGGCTACAGCAGTGAAAAATGTGGTACCTATTGGTGTGCTCTCGGGGTTCTTGTACATGTAGCATAGATGACCTTTACAGTGGCCCTCCCACCTTCCCTCCTGCATTAGGTGTTCTTTTTTTTGTTGTTGTTAATTTATGTTTATTTATTTATTTATTGTTTGAACTTATTTATTCTACGTATTTATTTTTTTGGCCGCACTGGCTCTTCATTGCTGTGCACGGGCTTTCTCTAGTTACGGCTAGCGGGGGCTACTCTTGGTTGCGGTGTGCGGGCTTCTCATCGCGGTGGCTTCTCTTGTAGCGGAGCATGGGCTGTAGGCGCGTGGGCTTCGGTAGTTGAGGCTCTCGGGCTCTAGAATGCAGGCTCAGTCGTTGTGGCACATGGGCTTAGTTGCTCCACGGCATGTGGGATCTTCCCAGACCAGGGCTCGAAGCCGTGTCCCCCGCATTGCATTGGCAGGCGGATTCTTCACCACGGCGCCACCAGGGAAGCCCTAGGTGTTCTTCTATAGAGTCTCAAAACAGAGGGCACTGAGCGAAGGTAGTGGTTATTAAAGGCTCAGGATCTAAATTCTACCTGTCTCTACACCACTTCCCAGCTGTCGATTTGACCCCATTTTTGAACGCCGACCTCATTCTTCAACTTTCTCTGCCGTTTGTATACTCACCTTGAAAACTTGTTTCTGTGATGCGTTGAGCAGACACAGGGTGGCAGATTGCAGAGGTGGAAGCTGGTGGTCGGATATTTGTGGACTGAATCTCCTTTAGTCCCATTCCCATTTCTGGTTGCACAGAGGCCCTACTTCCTGTGTGTGACACAGAGCCATAGGATTGCAGGCAGGAGCCAAGTTCTCCATACAGTAAAGACCCCAGTGTTCCTTGGTTATAGTAATCTACCTGGCTTCCTTCCTGGTAGGGAAGTGACAGGCGGCTATGCCCCTGATTTGGAATCTGAGATGGTGTTCCCTGAGCAAGGCTGGCAGAAAGCGATGGATAGAGAGGGACCATGTTATTGGCGTCTGAAGTTTTATCATACTGGGCTGCCATAAACACGGAGGAAGCAGCTGTGTGCCGGTCAGTGAGTGCCAGAGTAAAGTCTCCGAGTGAAGAAGAATTCTTTTCAGTGCTTCCTGTGATGTCCCACTCAAGAACACCTGGATAGGAAGGAGCTGAAGTGGAGATCTGGCTGTGGTCAGTAACTCCAGATAACATAGTCGTGCTAGAATGTTGGTAAAGGTAGGCACTACCCATGAGTGTCTGGAAAGAGGTACCGGTAGCCGATGCCGAACTGACGGCAGGGGCAGAGACTCTGGAGAAGTTGCAGACACTTCGTGTTAGGGAAGTTGCATTGCGCACCACAGGAAGAGAATGCTGCAGAGAATTTAGAGTTCCAAGTAGAGATAGATTTTGGAAATTTTCTGGAAGAACAAGAGGCTCATGAAAAACTCAGGGAGGTTGAGAAATTCTCACTCCGTTTGAGGAACAGCATTATCTTAAGGTTCTTGCTATCAGGACGGCTCTACTATCCATACTTCCTGAGACACCCAAAATCAGACAGTTAATGACGGCTGTAAGGACTGAGCAGTTTTCCAGTCTTCTGTATTAACTGCCTGTGCTCCCATCTTGGGCGCGGATGGGCAGAAGAGCCAAGTGGTATGGTGCAGACATTGTTCTCTAGGCTGGAAGCAACCTTCTCCCTGCCCTGTCTTTCCCTTCAGCCTGCACTCGTATTGACCTCTATGCTACTTCCTAGACTGGAAGCATTTTAGAACTAGGAGGCCCTTAGAGAACTTCTGTTTTCTCAGTCTCATTTCGTGAGTAAGGAAACTGAGGCTCAGAGAGGTCGGGTTGACTTGTTCAAGTTCTCTCATTAGGTTAGTATCATTACCAGGTTTCAGAACCTCAGTATCCTGACTTCCTTGCCAGGACTCTACTCTGAGCATGATACTGCCAGAAAGCAGGAGAAATAGAACTTATAATATAGGCATTTTTTTTGTCCATTAGAAAACAGTACGGCTATTACCATTGTCGTCTTCAGTGTCTCCCTTTGCTTGTACAGTTCCCACGCTATTACCTAGAGTTGACGTATAGCTCAGTCCAACTGGTGAATTGAAAGAGTCATTTTTGCCCTCTTCAAGCCTGGTTTCCCATCCTACCTCAAAATGATTACCCGAAAGTGGGTATCTTAAATGCTTTTGGAAAGAGAAAAGTTATCTGATTACTTCAGATTACTCATCTATGAAGTGGTTATAACACCACCACCAATAATAATAGCCGTGATAATTAATAGATGAATAAGCTGATATATTGCGTATGATTTATATGGAGGAAGATACAATAAGTTCTAGAAAGACAAAGAAAAATCATGACAAGCATATTACATAACGAAAAAGAAATCCATAGATATTAATGAAAACTGGGGTATGTGGCAAGTATCAAAGCCTAATGAATTTACTAACAAATGACATTCTGTACCATCCATGCAATATTATGAAAGTGAATGTTGCCCACTCTATTTTAGTGAATACTATTAACCAAAAAACACGATAGAGGTGATAGAGGTGAATGAATTCCTAGCCAATGCATACAGACAGAGAAGGTATATCAGTAAAAAATGCCTAACAAGCAACAGAATGCAATAAGTGTGGAATGTATAGGTAGCCACAACATACATAGACAAGTATTTCAATGAAAAGCGGTACGAAGCAGACAGGAAAATAATAAGGGTAAAAGAGTTTCATGATTGTGCTCATTCATATTTTTACCCAGCAAGTAACAGGTATTAAGCCTAGGAGAAATATATATTTCAATGAATATAGCTTATATAGTAAGCAGAAAGGAAGCTTAAAAAGTATCAAGAAGGTTTTTGTATTTATCCTAGAACTTAGATTAGAATCATCTTCAACATCCAAGAAGATGACATCCCAAAACCTCAAAAAACCATCATCCCTAGAATCCAATAAAAAACGATTTTCAAATGTCAGAAAATCCAAAGGACTCCACAATATTGTTTTCGATAAATGTGGATGTTTGTTTGTTTTTTTCTTTTGCCGCGCCGCGTGGCCCTGGCCGTGAAAGCACCGAGTCCTAAGCGCTGGACCGCCAGGGAATTCCCTAAATGGGGAATTAGAGATGTGGGGCTTGACTTTTTCTTTTTCTCCTTCGGTAGCTAAGATCTACAAGCGAACGATGGCTGTTGATCAATGTGCTCTCTGTGTTAGGAAGGAAATAACTGTAAAAATGAAAAGCAGCCTTGCCTTAGAACCTACATATCACACAAAGGAACGAGTCCTTCTGATTCAATTTAGAGGATATCATGTAAAATGTTTAACTGGTAAAATGTCTACCTAGTTTAAAAATTAGAAAGAATAAAACACTGAAAAGCAACCCCCTAGAGAACCACTTTGGTTTCTTGTTTACAGGAAGCATCATTTCCAAAACATATTTCTAAAATGTTTATATTCAAAACTGTCAAGTGCCAACTGTATTCAGAGAGGCAATAAAAGAAAGAAAACGGAGTATGACTTTTCTGATAAGCTGCCTTTCCTGGTGATCCCCTGTTCTGGCCTGACTTTCCTTCTTAGTCTGTTAATGTAAGGATTTGCTACCATCAACTTTGTTTTGCCCTGCTCTGAGCAGCTTTCCCTCTGTGCTGTTTCTGCTTTAATTTAAAATCTTTGGTTCCCATCAACATTCCATTGCAAAGTACGTTTTTCTTGAGAGCTCCTCTATGCCTTCCCTCTTCATTCTTATATTTTTTCCCATCTCTTGGTTCCTGTTGGCCTGTGCTAATGAAAACAATCCTAAACTTCCTTACGTTTGACTCTGTGCCTCCCTATATAGCCCAGTACTCTCCATCCTCTCTCCCTATTCTCTCTTTTCAACTGGTCGCAATACTAGTGGAGGGAGACCATTAGAGATGAAACATCTTGGTATATATTGCTAGTTTTCTATGTCACCTGGCTTTTCTATGTTTCTGTTGAAACCCTCCTGAGAAGTCTCTGATTTCATTTTCTCCATGGGTACCCTTTAAGGCTCAATACTGGAAAAGAAGGGGATCAGAGTGATCCACCCAATGTGGTAGCCTAACGTAACAGATAAGGAAAGCAGCAGGCTTTGTGAGACAGTCAGCGATTTGTCCAAAGTCACACAGATAGTAAACGTCAAAGTCAAAACTGAAATTAGGTCTCCAGACTTGTAGTTCAATACTTTCCCTCATTATTCCATGCTATTTTGAATCTCCTCCTCAATTT
This sequence comes from Balaenoptera acutorostrata, assembly GCF_949987535.1. Classification (NCBI taxonomy): domain Eukaryota; kingdom Metazoa; phylum Chordata; class Mammalia; order Artiodactyla; family Balaenopteridae; genus Balaenoptera; species Balaenoptera acutorostrata. The sequence goes on along the minus strand of NC_080075.1, from coordinate 26,808,847 downwards.
AGGGGCCAAAGAAATCGAACGCAAAACTTTCCAAAGTTTCTTTTCTTACCTGACATGGTCAGAGAAGAGGAACCATCAACTGCAGGTACAAGGGCTGAGGAGACAACACTAGAGGATGTCTGAGTGGCTGCAGCTGAACGGCACACGTGTCCAGTCCAGAGGTCACTGGTTACTGGTCCAAACAGCTCCACGGAAACCCCAAGACTCTACCAAGTGGTAGTAGGTTTGGTAGGAGAGTGATGTCACAAAGCAGGCAGTTCAAAGGTATGAGCTAGCCAGTAGGGAGGTCCGATGCCCAACAGGAAGGCGGGGTTGGGTGAAGAGAGTGTAGGAGAGCTAAAACAACACCTAAGTTTCTGAGCTCTGGGGAGGAAATCCTAGAAGACAGATTTACCTCTCCCAGGCTCTTCCATTAGGGAAATCATTGCAACGTTTCTTACAGACGCTCATTAATATAATTAACTAACAGTTACTTATATTCTACAGAGTATTCTATTTTATGTATCATATACTTAGAGCTATATAGATGTTATTTAATTAATAATCCTTAGGAAGGAAAGAGCCATCTAGTTTGAACTATTACAGTTGTTCTGAAATCATATGTGTCTACTGAGTGAACTGATAGCAGCTTTTAAGGAGCAAAAGTAGGGATTAAGAAGCTCTTTTTGTAACTTGGTTCAAGAGTAGGGTGAAGTTTGTTGAGTGTACCTTGTGGAGAATGTTGTGGTCCAAGGCTCTTCTCTTTGAGTTTCTTCTCCTTGCCTCCTACCTTCCTTGGGCTGGGCTAGGCTGGGGGCCAGGTTGGACTTGCGACTTAACATTTCTCTTCCGCTTTCTTCTTCTTCTTCTTTTTTTTTTTTTTTTCCTTCCATTATGGGCATTGCTTCTAGGACAAGCCTTGATCTTGCATTGGATGTTACTTCCTGTCAACTTCCAGCAGCCGGAGTCTTCTTTTCAGTGCTTGATGCTTCACGAAACCGACTCTGCCCGTTGGCAGCAAATACCAGAGAGCTAGGAGACAGAGCTGGTTGCAGACCTTTCCTCTTCCAGCCTTTGGTTGCAATTGTTTTGCCCATAATTTGCTAGCTCTAGTTCCTTGGGCCACACAGGTATCCTGCCATCCAGCTCTTTTTTCTATGCGAGAGACATTCTGAACACTGTCCCTTTTTCTTTGCACAGAAGTATATACAGTGTGGCAGTTACTGTAATCTCCTCCCCCTTGCAAACAGCCACTCTCGAATCTTGGACCTCTAGGACTCTCTGTCTTGCATGCTTGGGTGCAAGGCCAAGCAAAATGAAGAGGAGAATAATTAGAGAAAGAGGAGGGCATTGGTGGAGAATTGGGAGCAGGTAAGGTGAAAGGGCACAGGAGAAAAGAGATGCATGTCGATTTTTTGGTTTCTGTGGGAAACAAGTTGACACACTTGGGCCTCATTTTGTATTAACAGAACAGAGAGTTAACGATATAAGTAGCTAGATAGTGGAGCAACTGCCACGAAGTCTGTACACTGAAGAGAACAGTCTCACATCTAGTTTTCATTTTGTTTTATGTCATAGTACCTTATTGATAGCATTCACTGGTGTGTTTGTAGAATACAGATGTGTTCAAATGCTCTGGTTTTGTCTACATGGCTATTTCCTTGTCCTGTTGGTAAGGAATCCAACATTGTAAGACATATTGCATGTTTTTCTCTTGACGATCGTTGACCTTGAAGCGTCATGAACTAAGTTGAGCTGTTGGATTTTGTGGAGAAACTTTCAAAAGGGTCTGTGAAAAAGGCATTGTGGTGAGTCGCATTATGCACCCGAGCGTAAGGAGCAGATATCTGCCACCAGCCCAACTTGGCCTGGATTGCCTCTGTTTTAGTTCCCCCGGTTAGTGCTTTTCTCCCTAACCACTCTTGTGACTGTGATCATGTGAGTAAGGGCTGAGTTGCTAGAGATTTCTGTGTGAGGTAAGCTGGTTTGAGGGAGGAAATCTATGGACCTAGTCATTTTCCTTGGTGGTAAGCTTTCAGGGGTGCAAAGATTGATCTTCCTGGGGACTTTTCTGGTCCCAGGAAGATATCGCATAGATGGGAGCTCCAAAGGCACACATTGAATCTTTAGGCCTGTTTTTCCTATTAGGAGATACGAGTTTCTTCACTGATGGGGATGATGCTTATCTGAGAAGAAATTGTGAAAGGTGGTGTAGTATAGAGGTGTGGCTTAAGCTTTTAAGTTTTCTTCAGGGTTTTTCCCCTAAGCTTCCTACTTCAGACGGCCTACTTACATGATACTAGTATGTGATGTCAGGCTAACAACTTCCTAAATATACCTGCAAGCCAGATCAGTGTCTCTTTTCTCTGTATTCCCATGGAAATCAAGGGTCCCGCCGAATTTTCCATCGAAACAGTTGATTTGCGTTGTCTCTAGGCATGCTGAAGGGCGTACCGTTGCTTCCTAACCGGTGTCGTTTGGGAGAGCTACCTCTGTACGTTCAAATGATGAACTCTGAGACTTTGCTCATGTGTGCGGTAAACCCTTGAGTTCCCTAAGACCTTCCTTTCCTCCATCTCATACCCCATTAAGCCCGCTTCAGTTTATCTCCTGCATTTCTTTGGAATCTGTCAGCTCTTCCTCAACATCCTAATACTGAACTTGCCTGTCTGTTGCGACTAGGTCCTAACTAGTGTCCATATATCTTGTTTCCTTCCAATCCATTCTTCACACAAGAAACCTTCAAAGCAAGTTGGAACATTGCTCGTAAGCATCGCTCACAAACATTGTTTTGCGAATAGAAAGCACAGTGTTGGCCTTTACGACTCTGCGTGGTCTAGAATCCTCTCTGCTTCTCTAGCCCCATCTTGTGCCACTTGTGCCCTCACTTTCTATGCTTCAGATACACTGAATTAACCTTAGTTCTCACTCATCTGACAGAAGTCAGTTCAGATATTATTTTTCACCGTGATTCCTCGCATTAAGGAATTTGATTTTCAGGTTTTGTATGAGGACTAAAACTCAACTGGGAAGTGGAAGAATTGAGTTTCAACTGTTTCAGTCAACACGCATGTATTAATGATACCTGCGTACTGAACACCGGGCTAGGTTTCATGAGGGATCCAGAAGTTCTGGCCATCTCTGGTTTTGGATATCCCTTATTTGTTGAGACCTTTGCGTTGTCTGGTTGCCTTTTGTCTGTTTTCCAGATGGGAAAACAGGAACAAGGGAAGTATAGGTTATTATTAGGTGGGGTTGAACAAGTGGAGCAGCAAACTGCAAAGCAGAAAGAAGAGGGACGTACTCTAGAGGGATATGATTTCCATTTTCAAGGCGACTGCATCCTGTGCAGGGAGACAGCCTAACATAAAATGTGCCTAACAACAAATATATTGACTTCTTACTAAAAATCTCCAGTTCATGTAACCAAGGGGTTTATACCTTCTCCTTTAAAAGTGATATTCCTGGGACTTCCCTGGTGGTCCAGTGGTGAAGACTCTGCGCTTCCAGTGCAGCAGGCGTGGGTTCAATCCCTGGTTGGGGAGCTAAGATCCCACATGCTGCGCAGCCAAAGAAAGTTTTTTCAAAAGTTATATTCCTGTATTATTGAATTTAGTGGTTTAGATTTTGTTTTAATGTTAAGAAGATTTCAGTTTCTTTACCAGGAACAAACAAAACATAATGTAAAAATCGTTTCCCAGAAACGATTTCCATCATTCTCTTCTTCCCTTTCTCCCGCAGAGTGGTGTTTCATCTTGACAAGCTCTCTGTCATTCCATAGGAAAGCTGTCTGGCTTGGAGGTTGCAATCCCAGGGAATTTTTCATCACCAGGGAAGTCTCCATCACTACAGAGGGATCAAGGGAGAAGTCAGTCCCTGGTAAGTGAGATGCTCCCCCTAAACACCAACACAGCAGTCGTGTACCTTTCAAGGGGTTCAGGGGCAAGCTGGGCAAGGCATTTCTACTAACTCTTCTTAAGGACCATAGACAGTGCCCTATGCTACGAGGTAAGCGGTGACTGTTGTAATTCTTACTGGCGATCATTTCATGTCACTGATTCTTGGCTTTCTTTGTATTTCATAGGACTGTCATAAGTCCAATACAAAATGAGTCTTATTTTTAAAACACTGAAATGTTTTACAAAGCCTAGCATTCTCATCTAGAGTCCTTTCAGTTCTCCCCACTTTCCTGAGAGGCTAAGAACACTTCACACCATGAACTAGGAGAGGGGGTAGAGCCCTTTCTGATGAAATGTATCAACAAAGACAGAGTCTTAGCCTGCTTGCTCTCTGGACAGGATCTCGGACCACAAGGTCTTAAATCCTGGTATAAATGAAGGAAGTGAGGACAGTTCAACTGGCACTCTCATAACAAGAGTTCTGAAACACCTTCCAAAGAGACTATAGCAGTAGATGAGGGAAGGGAGTGCTACAGTGTGGTATAGTACAGGGGGAATGATCGGCTACAGCAGTGAAAAATGTGGTACCTATTGGTGTGCTCTCGGGGTTCTTGTACATGTAGCATAGATGACCTTTACAGTGGCCCTCCCACCTTCCCTCCTGCATTAGGTGTTCTTTTTTTTTTTTTGTTAATTTATGTTTATTTATTTATTTATTGTTTGAACTTATTTATTCTACGTATTTATTTTTTTGGCCGCACTGGCTCTTCATTGCTGTGCACGGGCTTTCTCTAGTTACGGCTAGCGGGGGCTACTCTTGGTTGCGGTGTGCGGGCTTCTCATCGCGGTGGCTTCTCTTGTAGCGGAGCATGGGCTGTAGGCGCGTGGGCTTCGGTAGTTGAGGCTCTCGGGCTCTAGAATGCAGGCTCAGTCGTTGTGGCACATGGGCTTAGTTGCTCCACGGCATGTGGGATCTTCCCAGACCAGGGCTCGAAGCCGTGTCCCCCGCATTGCATTGGCAGGCGGATTCTTCACCACGGCGCCACCAGGGAAGCCCTAGGTGTTCTTCTATAGAGTCTCAAAACAGAGGGCACTGAGCGAAGGTAGTGGTTATTAAAGGCTCAGGATCTAAATTCTACCTGTCTCTACACCACTTCCCAGCTGTCGATTTGACCCCATTTTTGAACGCCGACCTCATTCTTCAACTTTCTCTGCCGTTTGTATACTCACCTTGAAAACTTGTTTCTGTGATGCGTTGAGCAGACACAGGGTGGCAGATTGCAGAGGTGGAAGCTGGTGGTCGGATATTTGTGGACTGAATCTCCTTTAGTCCCATTCCCATTTCTGGTTGCACAGAGGCCCTACTTCCTGTGTGTGACACAGAGCCATAGGATTGCAGGCAGGAGCCAAGTTCTCCATACAGTAAAGACCCCAGTGTGCCTTGGTTATAGTAATCTACCTGGCTTCCTTCCTGGTAGGGAAGTGACAGGCGGCTATGCCCCTGATTTGGAATCTGAGATGGTGTTCCCTGAGCAAGGCTGGCAGAAAGCGATGGATAGAGAGGGACCATGTTATTGGCGTCTGAAGTTTTATCATACTGGGCTGCCATAAACACGGAGGAAGCAGCTGTGTGCCGGTCAGTGAGTGCCAGAGTAAAGTCTCCGAGTGAAGAAGAATTCTTTTCAGTGCTTCCTGTGATGTCCCACTCAAGAACACCTGGATAGGAAGGAGCTGAAGTGGAGATCTGGCTGTGGTCAGTAACTCCAGATAACATAGTCGTGCTAGAATGTTGGTAAAGGTAGGCACTACCCATGAGTGTCTGGAAAGAGGTACCGGTAGCCGATGCCGAACTGACGGCAGGGGCAGAGACTCTGGAGAAGTTGCAGACACTTCGTGTTAGGGAAGTTGCATTGCGCACCACAGGAAGAGAATGCTGCAGAGAATTTAGAGTTCCAAGTAGAGATAGATTTTGGAAATTTTCTGGAAGAACAAGAGGCTCATGAAAAACTCAGGGAGGTTGAGAAATTCTCACTCCGTTTGAGGAACAGCATTATCTTAAGGTTCTTGCTATCAGGACGGCTCTACTATCCATACTTCCTGAGACACCCAAAATCAGACAGTTAATGACGGCTGTAAGGACTGAGCAGTTTTCCAGTCTTCTGTATTAACTGCCTGTGCTCCCATCTTGGGCGCGGATGGGCAGAAGAGCCAAGTGGTATGGTGCAGACATTGTTCTCTAGGCTGGAAGCAACCTTCTCCCTGCCCTGTCTTTCCCTTCAGCCTGCACTCGTATTGACCTCTATGCTACTTCCTAGACTGGAAGCATTTTAGAACTAGGAGGCCCTTAGAGAACTTCTGTTTTCTCAGTCTCATTTCGTGAGTAAGGAAACTGAGGCTCAGAGAGGTCGGGTTGACTTGTTCAAGTTCTCTCATTAGGTTAGTATCATTACCAGGTTTCAGAACCTCAGTATCCTGACTTCCTTGCCAGGACTCTACTCTGAGCATGATACTGCCAGAAGGCAGGAGAAATAGAACTTATAATATAGGCATTTTTTTTGTCCATTAGAAAACAGTACGGCTATTACCATTGTCGTCTTCAGTGTCTCCCTTTGCTTGTACAGTTCCCACGCTATTACCTAGAGTTGACGTATAGCTCAGTCCAACTGGTGAATTGAAAGAGTCATTTTTGCCCTCTTCAAGCCTGGTTTCCCATCCTACCTCAAAATGATTACCCGAAAGTGGGTATCTTAAATGCTTTTGGAAAGAGAAAAGTTATCTGATTACTTCAGATTACTCATCTATGAAGTGGTTATAACACCACCACCAATAATAATAGCAGTGATAATTAATAGATGAATAAGCTGATATATTGCGTATGATTTATATGGAGGAAGATACAATAAGTTCTAGAAAGACAAAGAAAAATCATGACAAGCATATTACATAACGAAAAAGAAATCCATAGATATTAATGAAAACTGGGGTATGTGGCAAGTATCAAAGCCTAATGAATTTACTAACAAATGACATTCTGTACCATCCATGCAATATTATGAAAGTGAATGTTGCCCACTCTATTTTAGTGAATACTATTAACCAAAAAACACGATAGAGGTGATAGAGGTGAATGAATTCCTAGCCAATGCATACAGACAGAGAAGGTATATCAGTAAAAAATGCCTAACAAGCAACAGAATGCAATAAGTGTGGAATGTATAGGTAGCCACAACATACATAGACAAGTATTTCAATGAAAAGCGGTACGAAGCAGACAGGAAAATAATAAGGGTAAAAGAGTTTCATGATTGTGCTCATTCATATTTTTACCCAGCAAGTAACAGGTATTAAGCCTAGGAGAAATATATATTTCAATGAATATAGCTTATATAGTAAGCAGAAAGGAAGCTTAAAAAGTATCAAGAAGGTTTTTGTATTTATCCTAGAACTTAGATTAGAATCATCTTCAACATCCAAGAAGATGACATCCCAAAACCTCAAAAAACCATCATCCCTAGAATCCAATAAAAAACGATTTTCAAATGTCAGAAAATCCAAAGGACTCCACAATATTGTTTTCGATAAATGTGGATGTTTGTTTGTTTTTTTCTTTTGCCGCGCCGCGTGGCCCTGGCCGTGAAAGCACCGAGTCCTAAGCGCTGGACCGCCAGGGAATTCCCTAAATGGGGAATTAGAGATGTGGGGCTTGACTTTTTCTTTTTCTCCTTCGGTAGCTAAGATCTACAAGCGAACGATGGCTGTTGATCAATGTGCTCTCTGTGTTAGGAAGGAAATAACTGTAAAAATGAAAAGCAGCCTTGCCTTAGAACCTACATATCACACAAAGGAACGAGTCCTTCTGATTCAATTTAGAGGATATCATGTAAAATGTTTAACTGGTAAAATGTCTACCTAGTTTAAAAATTAGAAAGAATAAAACACTGAAAAGCAACCCCCTAGAGAACCACTTTGGTTTCTTGTTTACAGGAAGCATCATTTCCAAAACATATTTCTAAAATGTTTATATTCAAAACTGTCAAGTGCCAACTGTATTCAGAGAGGCAATAAAAGAAAGAAAACGGAGTATGACTTTTCTGATAAGCTGCCTTTCCTGGTGATCCCCTGTTCTGGCCTGACTTTCCTTCTTAGTCTGTTAATGTAAGGATTTGCTACCATCAACTTTGTTTTGCCCTGCTCTGAGCAGCTTTCCCTCTGTGCTGTTTCTGCTTTAATTTAAAATCTTTGGTTCCCATCAACATTCCATTGCAAAGTACGTTTTTCTTGAGAGCTCCTCTATGCCTTCCCTCTTCATTCTTATATTTTTTCCCATCTCTTGGTTCCTGTTGGCCTGTGCTAATGAAAACAATCCTAAACTTCCTTACGTTTGACTCTGTGCCTCCCTATATAGCCCAGTACTCTCCATCCTCTCTCCCTATTCTCTCTTTTCAACTGGTCGCAATACTAGTGGAGGGAGACCATTAGAGATGAAACATCTTGGTATATATTGCTAGTTTTCTATGTCACCTGGCTTTTCTATGTTTCTGTTGAAACCCTCCTGAGAAGTCTCTGATTTCATTTTCTCCATGGGTACCCTTTAAGGCTCAATACTGGAAAAGAAGGGGATCAGAGTGATCCACCCAATGTGGTAGCCTAACGTAACAGATAAGGAAAGCAGCAGGCTTTGTGAGACAGTCAGCGATTTGTCCAAAGTCACACAGATAGTAAACGTCAAAGTCAAAACTGAAATTAGGTCTCCAGACTTGTAGTTCAATACTTTCCCTCATTATTCCATGCTATTTTGAATCTCCTCCTCAATTTAGGGGCCAAAGAAATCGAACGCAAAACTTTCCAAAGTTTCTTTTCTTACCTGACATGGTCAGAGAAGAGGAACCATCAACTGCAGGTACAAGGGCTGAGGAGACAACACTAGAGGATGTCTGAGTGGCTGCAGCTGAACGGCACACGTGTCCAGTCCAGAGGTCACTGGTTACTGGTCCAAACAGCTCCACGGAAACCCCAAGACTCTACCAAGTGGTAGTAGGTTTGGTAGGAGAGTGATGTCACAAAGCAGGCAGTTCAAAGGTATGAGCTAGCCAGTAGGGAGGTCCGATGCCCAACAGGAAGGCGGGGTTGGGTGAAGAGAGTGTAGGAGAGCTAAAACAACACCTAAGTTTCTGAGCTCTGGGGAGGAAATCCTAGAAGACAGATTTACCTCTCCCAGGCTCTTCCATTAGGGAAATCATTGCAACGTTTCTTACAGACGCTCATTAATATAATTAACTAACAGTTACTTATATTCTACAGAGTATTCTATTTTATGTATCATATACTTAGAGCTATATAGATGTTATTTAATTAATAATCCTTAGGAAGGAAAGAGCCATCTAGTTTGAACTATTACAGTTGTTCTGAAATCATATGTGTCTACTGAGTGAACTGATAGCAGCTTTTAAGGAGCAAAAGTAGGGATTAAGAAGCTCTTTTTGTAACTTGGTTCAAGAGTAGGGTGAAGTTTGTTGAGTGTACCTTGTGGAGAATGTTGTGGTCCAAGGCTCTTCTCTTTGAGTTTCTTCTCCTTGCCTCCTACCTTCCTTGGGCTGGGCTAGGCTGGGGGCCAGGTTGGACTTGCGACTTAACATTTCTCTTCCGCTTTCTTCTTCTTCTTCTTTTTTTTTTTTTTTTCCTTCCATTATGGGCATTGCTTCTAGGACAAGCCTTGATCTTGCATTGGATGTTACTTCCTGTCAACTTCCAGCAGCCGGAGTCTTCTTTTCAGTGCTTGATGCTTCACGAAACCGACTCTGCCCGTTGGCAGCAAATACCAGAGAGCTAGGAGACAGAGCTGGTTGCAGACCTTTCCTCTTCCAGCCTTTGGTTGCAATTGTTTTGCCCATAATTTGCTAGCTCTAGTTCCTTGGGCCACACAGGTATCCTGCCATCCAGCTCTTTTTTCTATGCGAGAGACATTCTGAACACTGTCCCTTTTTCTTTGCACAGAAGTATATACAGTGTGGCAGTTACTGTAATCTCCTCCCCCTTGCAAACAGCCACTCTCGAATCTTGGACCTCTAGGACTCTCTGTCTTGCATGCTTGGGTGCAAGGCCAAGCAAAATGAAGAGGAGAATAATTAGAGAAAGAGGAGGGCATTGGTGGAGAATTGGGAGCAGGTAAGGTGAAAGGGCACAGGAGAAAAGAGATGCATGTCGATTTTTTGGTTTCTGTGGGAAACAAGTTGACACACTTGGGCCTCATTTTGTATTAACAGAACAGAGAGTTAACGATATAAGTAGCTAGATAGTGGAGCAACTGCCACGAAGTCTGTACACTGAAGAGAACAGTCTCACATCTAGTTTTCATTTTGTTTTATGTCATAGTACCTTATTGATAGCATTCACTGGTGTGTTTGTAGAATACAGATGTGTTCAAATGCTCTGGTTTTGTCTACATGGCTATTTCCTTGTCCTGTTGGTAAGGAATCCAACATTGTAAGACATATTGCATGTTTTTCTCTTGACGATCGTTGACCTTGAAGCGTCATGAACTAAGTTGAGCTGTTGGATTTTGTGGAGAAACTTTCAAAAGGGTCTGTGAAAAAGGCATTGTGGTGAGTCGCATTATGCACCCGAGCGTAAGGAGCAGATATCTGCCACCAGCCCAACTTGGCCTGGATTGCCTCTGTTTTAGTTCCCCCGGTTAGTGCTTTTCTCCCTAACCACTCTTGTGACTGTGATCATGTGAGTAAGGGCTGAGTTGCTAGAGATTTCTGTGTGAGGTAAGCTGGTTTGAGGGAGGAAATCTATGGACCTAGTCATTTTCCTTGGTGGTAAGCTTTCAGGGGTGCAAAGATTGATCTTCCTGGGGACTTTTCTGGTCCCAGGAAGATATCGCATAGATGGGAGCTCCAAAGGCACACATTGAATCTTTAGGCCTGTTTTTCCTATTAGGAGATACGAGTTTCTTCACTGATGGGGATGATGCTTATCTGAGAAGAAATTGTGAAAGGTGGTGTAGTATAGAGGTGTGGCTTAAGCTTTTAAGTTTTCTTCAGGGTTTTTCCCCTAAGCTTCCTACTTCAGACGGCCTACTTACATGATACTAGTATGTGATGTCAGGCTAACAACTTCCTAAATATACCTGCAAGCCAGATCAGTGTCTCTTTTCTCTGTATTCCCATGGAAATCAAGGGTCCCGCCGAATTTTCCATCGAAACAGTTGATTTGCGTTGTCTCTAGGCATGCTGAAGGGCGTACCGTTGCTTCCTAACCGGTGTCGTTTGGGAGAGCTACCTCTGTACGTTCAAATGATGAACTCTGAGACTTTGCTCATGTGTGCGGTAAACCCTTGAGTTCCCTAAGACCTTCCTTTCCTCCATCTCATACCCCATTAAGCCCGCTTCAGTTTATCTCCTGCATTTCTTTGGAATCTGTCAGCTCTTCCTCAACATCCTAATACTGAACTTGCCTGTCTGTTGCGACTAGGTCCTAACTAGTGTCCATATATCTTGTTTCCTTCCAATCCATTCTTCACACAAGAAACCTTCAAAGCAAGTTGGAACATTGCTCGTAAGCATCGCTCACAAACATTGTTTTGCGAATAGAAAGCACAGTGTTGGCCTTTACGACTCTGCGTGGTCTAGAATCCTCTCTGCTTCTCTAGCCCCATCTTGTGCCACTTGTGCCCTCACTTTCTATGCTTCAGATACACTGAATTAACCTTAGTTCTCACTCATCTGACAGAAGTCAGTTCAGATATTATTTTTCACCGTGATTCCTCGCATTAAGGAATTTGATTTTCAGGTTTTGTATGAGGACTAAAACTCAACTGGGAAGTGGAAGAATTGAGTTTCAACTGTTTCAGTCAACACGCATGTATTAATGATACCTGCGTACTGAACACCGGGCTAGGTTTCATGAGGGATCCAGAAGTTCTGGCCATCTCTGGTTTTGGATATCCCTTATTTGTTGAGACCTTTGCGTTGTCTGGTTGCCTTTTGTCTGTTTTCCAGATGGGAAAACAGGAACAAGGGAAGTATAGGTTATTATTAGGTGGGGTTGAACAAGTGGAGCAGCAAACTGCAAAGCAGAAAGAAGAGGGACGTACTCTAGAGGGATATGATTTCCATTTTCAAGGCGACTGCATCCTGTGCAGGGAGACAGCCTAACATAAAATGTGCCTAACAACAAATATATTGACTTCTTACTAAAAATCTCCAGTTCATGTAACCAAGGGGTTTATACCTTCTCCTTTAAAAGTGATATTCCTGGGACTTCCCTGGTGGTCCAGTGGTGAAGACTCTGCGCTTCCAGTGCAGCAGGCGTGGGTTCAATCCCTGGTTGGGGAGCTAAGATCCCACATGCTGCGCAGCCAAAGAAAGTTTTTTCAAAAGTTATATTCCTGTATTATTGAATTTAGTGGTTTAGATTTTGTTTTAATGTTAAGAAGATTTCAGTTTCTTTACCAGGAACAAACAAAACATAATGTAAAAATCGTTTCCCAGAAACGATTTCCATCATTCTCTTCTTCCCTTTCTCCCGCAGAGTGGTGTTTCATCTTGACAAGCTCTCTGTCATTCCATAGGAAAGCTGTCTGGCTTGGAGGTTGCAATCCCAGGGAATTTTTCATCACCAGGGAAGTCTCCATCACTACAGAGGGATCAAGGGAGAAGTCAGTCCCTGGTAAGTGAGATGCTCCCCCTAAACACCAACACAGCAGTCGTGTACCTTTCAAGGGGTTCAGGGGCAAGCTGGGCAAGGCATTTCTACTAACTCTTCTTAAGGACCATAGACAGTGCCCTATGCTACGAGGTAAGCGGTGACTGTTGTAATTCTTACTGGCGATCATTTCATGTCACTGATTCTTGGCTTTCTTTGTATTTCATAGGACTGTCATAAGTCCAATACAAAATGAGTCTTATTTTTAAAACACTGAAATGTTTTACAAAGCCTAGCATTCTCATCTAGAGTCCTTTCAGTTCTCCCCACTTTCCTGAGAGGCTAAGAACACTTCACACCATGAACTAGGAGAGGGGGTAGAGCCCTTTCTGATGAAATGTATCAACAAAGACAGAGTCTTAGCCTGCTTGCTCTCTGGACAGGATCTCGGACCACAAGGTCTTAAATCCTGGTATAAATGAAGGAAGTGAGGACAGTTCAACTGGCACTCTCATAACAAGAGTTCTGAAACACCTTCCAAAGAGACTATAGCAGTAGATGAGGGAAGGGAGTGCTACAGTGTGGTATAGTACAGGGGGAATGATCGGCTACAGCAGTGAAAAATGTGGTACCTATTGGTGTGCTCTCGGGGTTCTTGTACATGTAGCATAGATGACCTTTACAGTGGCCCTCCCACCTTCCCTCCTGCATTAGGTGTTCTTTTTTTTTTTTTGTTAATTTATGTTTATTTATTTATTTATTGTTTGAACTTATTTATTCTACGTATTTATTTTTTTGGCCGCACTGGCTCTTCATTGCTGTGCACGGGCTTTCTCTAGTTACGGCTAGCGGGGGCTACTCTTGGTTGCGGTGTGCGGGCTTCTCATCGCGGTGGCTTCTCTTGTAGCGGAGCATGGGCTGTAGGCGCGTGGGCTTCGGTAGTTGAGGCTCTCGGGCTCTAGAATGCAGGCTCAGTCGTTGTGGCACATGGGCTTAGTTGCTCCACGGCATGTGGGATCTTCCCAGACCAGGGCTCGAAGCCGTGTCCCCCGCATTGCATTGGCAGGCGGATTCTTCACCACGGCGCCACCAGGGAAGCCCTAGGTGTTCTTCTATAGAGTCTCAAAACAGAGGGCACTGAGCGAAGGTAGTGGTTATTAAAGGCTCAGGATCTAAATTCTACCTGTCTCTACACCACTTCCCAGCTGTCGATTTGACCCCATTTTTGAACGCCGACCTCATTCTTCAACTTTCTCTGCCGTTTGTATACTCACCTTGAAAACTTGTTTCTGTGATGCGTTGAGCAGACACAGGGTGGCAGATTGCAGAGGTGGAAGCTGGTGGTCGGATATTTGTGGACTGAATCTCCTTTAGTCCCATTCCCATTTCTGGTTGCACAGAGGCCCTACTTCCTGTGTGTGACACAGAGCCATAGGATTGCAGGCAGGAGCCAAGTTCTCCATACAGTAAAGACCCCAGTGTGCCTTGGTTATAGTAATCTACCTGGCTTCCTTCCTGGTAGGGAAGTGACAGGCGGCTATGCCCCTGATTTGGAATCTGAGATGGTGTTCCCTGAGCAAGGCTGGCAGAAAGCGATGGATAGAGAGGGACCATGTTATTGGCGTCTGAAGTTTTATCATACTGGGCTGCCATAAACACGGAGGAAGCAGCTGTGTGCCGGTCAGTGAGTGCCAGAGTAAAGTCTCCGAGTGAAGAAGAATTCTTTTCAGTGCTTCCTGTGATGTCCCACTCAAGAACACCTGGATAGGAAGGAGCTGAAGTGGAGATCTGGCTGTGGTCAGTAACTCCAGATAACATAGTCGTGCTAGAATGTTGGTAAAGGTAGGCACTACCCATGAGTGTCTGGAAAGAGGTACCGGTAGCCGATGCCGAACTGACGGCAGGGGCAGAGACTCTGGAGAAGTTGCAGACACTTCGTGTTAGGGAAGTTGCATTGCGCACCACAGGAAGAGAATGCTGCAGAGAATTTAGAGTTCCAAGTAGAGATAGATTTTGGAAATTTTCTGGAAGAACAAGAGGCTCATGAAAAACTCAGGGAGGTTGAGAAATTCTCACTCCGTTTGAGGAACAGCATTACCTTAAGGTTCTTGCTATCAGGACGGCTCTACTATCCATACTTCCTGAGACACCCAAAATCAGACAGTTAATGACGGCTGTAAGGACTGAGCAGTTTTCCAGTCTTCTGTATTAACTGCCTGTGCTCCCATCTTGGGCGCGGATGGGCAGAAGAGCCAAGTGGTATGGTGCAGACATTGTTCTCTAGGCTGGAAGCAACCTTCTCCCTGCCCTGTCTTTCCCTTCAGCCTGCACTCGTATTGACCTCTATGCTACTTCCTAGACTGGAAGCATTTTAGAACTAGGAGGCCCTTAGAGAACTTCTGTTTTCTCAGTCTCATTTCGTGAGTAAGGAAACTGAGGCTCAGAGAGGTCGGGTTGACTTGTTCAAGTTCTCTCATTAGGTTAGTATCATTACCAGGTTTCAGAACCTCAGTATCCTGACTTCCTTGCCAGGACTCTACTCTGAGCATGATACTGCCAGAAGGCAGGAGAAATAGAACTTATAATATAGGCATTTTTTTTGTCCATTAGAAAACAGTACGGCTATTACCATTGTCGTCTTCAGTGTCTCCCTTTGCTTGTACAGTTCCCACGCTATTACCTAGAGTTGACGTATAGCTCAGTCCAACTGGTGAATTGAAAGAGTCATTTTTGCCCTCTTCAAGCCTGGTTTCCCATCCTACCTCAAAATGATTACCCGAAAGTGGGTATCTTAAATGCTTTTGGAAAGAGAAAAGTTATCTGATTACTTCAGATTACTCATCTATGAAGTGGTTATAACACCACCACCAATAATAATAGCCGTGATAATTAATAGATGAATAAGCTGATATATTGCGTATGATTTATATGGAGGAAGATACAATAAGTTCTAGAAAGACAAAGAAAAATCATGACAAGCATATTACATAACGAAAAAGAAATCCATAGATATTAATGAAAACTGGGGTATGTGGCAAGTATCAAAGCCTAATGAATTTACTAACAAATGACATTCTGTACCATCCATGCAATATTATGAAAGTGAATGTTGCCCACTCTATTTTAGTGAATACTATTAACCAAAAAACACGATAGAGGTGATAGAGGTGAATGAATTCCTAGCCAATGCATACAGACAGAGAAGGTATATCAGTAAAAAATGCCTAACAAGCAACAGAATGCAATAAGTGTGGAATGTATAGGTAGCCACAACATATATAGACAAGTATTTCAATGAAAAGCGGTACGAAGCAGACAGGAAAATAATAAGGGTAAAAGAGTTTCATGATTGTGCTCATTCATATTTTTACCCAGCAAGTAACAGGTATTAAGCCTAGGAGAAATATATATTTCAATGAATATAGCTTATATAGTAAGCAGAAAGGAAGCTTAAAAAGTATCAAGAAGGTTTTTGTATTTATCCTAGAACTTAGATTAGAATCATCTTCAACATCCAAGAAGATGACATCCCAAAACCTCAAAAAACCATCATCCCTAGAATCCAATAAAAAACGATTTTCAAATGTCAGAAAATCCAAAGGACTCCACAATATTGTTTTCGATAAATGTGGATGTTTGTTTGTTTTTTTCTTTTGCCGCGCCGCGTGGCCCTGGCCGTGAAAGCACCGAGTCCTAAGCGCTGGACCGCCAGGGAATTCCCTAAATGGGGAATTAGAGATGTGGGGCTTGACTTTTTCTTTTTCTCCTTCGGTAGCTAAGATCTACAAGCGAACGATGGCTGTTGATCAATGTGCTCTCTGTGTTAGGAAGGAAATAACTGTAAAAATGAAAAGCAGCCTTGCCTTAGAACCTACATATCACACAAAGGAACGAGTCCTTCTGATTCAATTTAGAGGATATCATGTAAAATGTTTAACTGGTAAAATGTCTACCTAGTTTAAAAATTAGAAAGAATAAAACACTGAAAAGCAACCCCCTAGAGAACCACTTTGGTTTCTTGTTTACAGGAAGCATCATTTCCAAAACATATTTCTAAAATGTTTATATTCAAAACTGTCAAGTGCCAACTGTATTCAGAGAGGCAATAAAAGAAAGAAAACGGAGTATGACTTTTCTGATAAGCTGCCTTTCCTGGTGATCCCCTGTTCTGGCCTGACTTTCCTTCTTAGTCTGTTAATGTAAGGATTTGCTACCATCAACTTTGTTTTGCCCTGCTCTGAGCAGCTTTCCCTCTGTGCTGTTTCTGCTTTAATTTAAAATCTTTGGTTCCCATCAACATTCCATTGCAAAGTACGTTTTTCTTGAGAGCTCCTCTATGCCTTCCCTCTTCATTCTTATATTTTTTCCCATCTCTTGGTTCCTGTTGGCCTGTGCTAATGAAAACAATCCTAAACTTCCTTACGTTTGACTCTGTGCCTCCCTATATAGCCCAGTACTCTCCATCCTCTCTCCCTATTCTCTCTTTTCAGCTGGTCGCAATACTAGTGGAGGGAGACCATTAGAGATGAAACATCTTGGTATATATTGCTAGTTTTCTATGTCACCTGGCTTTTCTATGTTTCTGTTGAAACCCTCCTGAGAAGTCTCTGATTTCATTTTCTCCATGGGTACCCTTTAAGGCTCAATACTGGAAAAGACGGGGATCAGAGTGATCCACCCAATGTGGTAGCCTAACGTAACAGATAAGGAAAGCAGCAGGCTTTGTGAGACAGTCAGCGATTTGTCCAAAGTCACACAGATAGTAAACGTCAAAGTCAAAACTGAAATTAGGTCTCCAGACTTGTAGTTCAATACTTTCCCTCATTATTCCATGCTATTTTGAATCTCCTACTCAATTTAGGGGCCAAAGAAATCGAACGCAAAACTTTCCAAAGTTTCTTTTCTTACCTGACATGGTCAGAGAAGAGGAACCATCAACTGCAGGTACAAGGGCTGAGGAGACAACACTAGAGGATGTCTGAGTGGCTGCAGCTGAACGGCACACGTGTCCAGTCCAGAGGTCACTGGTTACTGGTCCAAACAGCTCCACGGAAACCCCAAGACTCTACCAAGTGGTAGTAGGTTTGGTAGGAGAGTGATGTCACAAAGCAGGCAGTTCAAAGGTATGAGCTAGCCAGTAGGGAGGTCCGATGCCCAACAGGAAGGCGGGGTTGGGTGAAGAGAGTGTAGGAGAGCTAAAACAACACCTAAGTTTCTGAGCTCTGGGGAGGAAATCCTAGAAGACAGATTTACCTCTCCCAGGCTCTTCCATTAGGGAAATCATTGCAACGTTTCTTACAGACGCTCATTAATATAATTAACAGTTACTTATATTCTACAGAGTATTCTATTTTATGTATCATATACTTAGAGCTATATAGATGTTATTTAATTAATAATCCTTAGGAAGGAAAGAGCCATCTAGTTTGAACTATTACAGTTGTTCTGAAATCATATGTGTCTACTGAGTGAACTGATAGCAGCTTTTAAGGAGCAAAAGTAGGGATTAAGAAGCTCTTTTTGTAACTTGGTTCAAGAGTAGGGTGAAGTTTGTTGAGTGTACCTTGTGGAGAATGTTGTGGTCCAAGGCTCTTCTCTTTGAGTTTCTTCTCCTTGCCTCCTACCTTCCTTGGGCTGGGCTAGGCTGGGGGCCAGGTTGGACTTGCGACTTAACATTTCTCTTCCGCTTTCTTCTTCTTCTTCTTTTTTTTTTTTTTTTCCTTCCATTATGGGCATTGCTTCTAGGACAAGCCTTGATCTTGCATTGGATGTTACTTCCTGTCAACTTCCAGCAGCCGGAGTCTTCTTTTCAGTGCTTGATGCTTCACGAAACCGACTCTGCCCGTTGGCAGCAAATACCAGAGAGCTAGGAGACAGAGCTGGTTGCAGACCTTTCCTCTTCCAGCCTTTGGTTGCAATTGTTTTGCCCATAATTTGCTAGCTCTAGTTCCTTGGGCCACACAGGTATCCTGCCATCCAGCTCTTTTTTCTATGTGAGAGATATTCTGAACACTGTCCCTTTTTCTTTGCACAGAAGTATATACAGTGTGGCAGTTACTGTAATCTCCTCCCCCTTGCAAACAGCCACTCTCGAATCTTGGACCTCTAGGACTCTCTGTCTTGCATGCTTGGGTGCAAGGCCAAGCAAAATGAAGAGGAGAATAATTAGAGAAAGAGGAGGGCATTGGTGGAGAATTGGGAGCAGGTAAGGTGAAAGGGCACAGGAGAAAAGAGATGCATGTCGATTTTTTGGTTTCTGTGGGAAACAAGTTGACACACTTGGGCCTCATTTTGTATTAACAGAACAGAGAGTTAACGATATAAGTAGCTAGATAGTGGAGCAACTGCCACGAAGTCTGTACACTGAAGAGAACAGTCTCACATCTAGTTTTCATTTTGTTTTATGTCATAGTACCTTATTGATAGCATTCACTGGTGTGTTTGTAGAATACAGATGTGTTCAAATGCTCTGGTTTTGTCTACATGGCTATTTCCTTGTCCTGTTGGTAAGGAATCCAACATTGTAAGACATATTGCATGTTTTTCTCTTGACGATCGTTGACCTTGAAGCGTCATGAACTAAGTTGAGCTGTTGGATTTTGTGGAGAAACTTTCAAAAGGGTCTGTGAAAAAGGCATTGTGGTGAGTCGCATTATGCACCCGAGCGTAAGGAGCAGATATCTGCCACCAGCCCAACTTGGCCTGGATTGCCTCTGTTTTAGTTCCCCCGGTTAGTGCTTTTCTCCCTAACCACTCTTGTGACTGTGATCATGTGAGTAAGGGCTGAGTTGCTAGAGATTTCTGTGTGAGGTAAGCTGGTTTGAGGGAGGAAATCTATGGACCTAGTCATTTTCCTTGGTGGTAAGCTTTCAGGGGTGCAAAGATTGATCTTCCTGGGGACTTTTCTGGTCCCAGGAAGATATCGCATAGATGGGACCTCCAAAGGCACACATTGAATCTTTAGGCCTGTTTTTCCTATTAGGAGATACGAGTTTCTTCACTGATGGGGATGATGCTTATCTGAGAAGAAATTGTGAAAGGTGGTGTAGTATAGAGGTGTGGCTTAAGCTTTTAAGTTTTCTTCAGGGTTTTTCCCCTAAGCTTCCTACTTCAGACGGCCTACTTACATGATACTAGTATGTGATGTCAGGCTAACAACTTCCTAAATATACCTGCAAGCCAGATCAGTGTCTCTTTTCTCTGTATTCCCATGGAAATCAAGGGTCCCGCCGAATTTTCCATCGAAACAGTTGATTTGCGTTGTCTCTAGGCATGCTGAAGGGCGTACCGTTGCTTCCTAACCGGTGTCGTTTGGGAGAGCTACCTCTGTACGTTCAAATGATGAACTCTGAGACTTTGCTCATGTGTGCGGTAAACCCTTGAGTTCCCTAAGACCTTCCTTTCCTCCATCTCATACCCCATTAAGCCCGCTTCAGTTTATCTCCTGCATTTCTTTGGAATCTGTCAGCTCTTCCTCAACATCCTAATACTGAACTTGCCTGTCTGTTGCGACTAGGTCCTAACTAGTGTCCATATATCTTGTTTCCTTCCAATCCATTCTTCACACAAGAAACCTTCAAAGCAAGTTGGAACATTGCTCGTAAGCATCGCTCACAAACATTGTTTTGCGAATAGAAAGCACAGTGTTGGCCTTTACGACTCTGCGTGGTCTAGAATCCTCTCTGCTTCTCTAGCCCCATCTTGTGCCACTTGTGCCCTCACTTTCTATGCTTCAGATACACTGAATTAACCTTAGTTCTCACTCATCTGACAGAAGTCAGTTCAGATATTATTTTTCACCGTGATTCCTCGCATTAAGGAATTTGATTTTCAGGTTTTGTATGAGGACTAAAACTCAACTGGGAAGTGGAAGAATTGAGTTTCAACTGTTTCAGTCAACACGCATGTATTAATGATACCTGCGTACTGAACACCGGGCTAGGTTTCATGAGGGATCCAGAAGTTCTGGCCATCTCTGGTTTTGGATATCCCTTATTTGTTGAGACCTTTGCGTTGTCTGGTTGCCTTTTGTCTGTTTTCCAGATGGGAAAACAGGAACAAGGGAAGTATAGGTTATTATTAGGTGGGGTTGAACAAGTGGAGCAGCAAACTGCAAAGCAGAAAGAAGAGGGACGTACTCTAGAGGGATATGATTTCCATTTTCAAGGCGACTGCATCCTGTGCAGGGAGACAGCCTAACATAAAATGTGCCTAACAACAAATATATTGACTTCTTACTAAAAATCTCCAGTTCATGTAACCAAGGGGTTTATACCTTCTCCTTTAAAAGTGATATTCCTGGGACTTCCCTGGTGGTCCAGTGGTGAAGACTCTGCGCTTCCAGTGCAGCAGGCGTGGGTTCAATCCCTGGTTGGGGAGCTAAGATCCCACATGCTGCGCAGCCAAAGAAAGTTTTTTCAAAAGTTATATTCCTGTATTATTGAATTTAGTGGTTTAGATTTTGTTTTAATGTTAAGAAGATTTCAGTTTCTTTACCAGGAACAAACAAAACATAATGTAAAAATCGTTTCCCAGAAACGATTTCCATCATTCTCTTCTTCCCTTTCTCCCGCAGAGTGGTGTTTCATCTTGACAAGCTCTCTGTCATTCCATAGGAAAGCTGTCTGGCTTGGAGGTTGCAATCCCAGGGAATTTTTCATCACCAGGGAAGTCTCCATCACTACAGAGGGATCAAGGGAGAAGTCAGTCCCTGGTAAGTGAGATGCTCCCCCTAAACACCAACACAGCAGGCGTGTACCTTTCAAGGGGTTCAGGGGCAAGCTGGGCAAGGCATTTCTACTAACTCTTCTTAAGGACCATAGACAGTGCCCTATGCTACGAGGTAAGCGGTGACTGTTGTAATTTTTACTGGCGATCATTTCATGTCACTGATTCTTGGCTTTCTTTGTATTTCATAGGACTGTTATAAGTCCAATACAAAATGAGTCTTATTTTTAAAACACTGAAGTGTTTTACAAAGCCTAGCATTCTCATCTAGAGTCCTTTCAGTTCTCCCCACTTTCCTGAGAGGCTAAGAACACTTCACACCATGAACTAGGAGAGGGGGTAGAGCCCTTTCTGATGAAATGTATCAACAAAGACAGAGTCTTAGCCTGCTTGCTCTCTGGACAGGATCTCGGACCACAAGGTCTTAAATCCTGGTATAAATGAAGGAAGTGAGGACAGTTCAACTGGCACTCTCATAACAAGAGTTCTGAAACACCTTCCAAAGAGACTATAGCAGTAGATGAGGGAAGGGAGTGCTACAGTGTGGTATAGTACAGGGGGAATGATCGGCTACAGCAGTGAAAAATGTGGTACCTATTGGTGTGCTCTCGGGGTTCTTGTACATGTAGCATAGATGACCTTTACAGTGGCCCTCCCACCTTCCCTCCTGCATTAGGTGTTCTTTTTTTTGTTGTTGTTAATTTATGTTTATTTATTTATTTATTGTTTGAACTTATTTATTCTACGTATTTATTTTTTTGGCCGCACTGGCTCTTCATTGCTGTGCACGGGCTTTCTCTAGTTACGGCTAGCGGGGGCTACTCTTGGTTGCGGTGTGCGGGCTTCTCATCGCGGTGGCTTCTCTTGTAGCGGAGCATGGGCTGTAGGCGCGTGGGCTTCGGTAGTTGAGGCTCTCGGGCTCTAGAATGCAGGCTCAGTCGTTGTGGCACATGGGCTTAGTTGCTCCACGGCATGTGGGATCTTCCCAGACCAGGGCTCGAAGCCGTGTCCCCCGCATTGCATTGGCAGGCGGATTCTTCACCACGGCGCCACCAGGGAAGCCCTAGGTGTTCTTCTATAGAGTCTCAAAACAGAGGGCACTGAGCGAAGGTAGTGGTTATTAAAGGCTCAGGATCTAAATTCTACCTGTCTCTACACCACTTCCCAGCTGTCGATTTGACCCCATTTTTGAACGCCGACCTCATTCTTCAACTTTCTCTGCCGTTTGTATACTCACCTTGAAAACTTGTTTCTGTGATGCGTTGAGCAGACACAGGGTGGCAGATTGCAGAGGTGGAAGCTGGTGGTCGGATATTTGTGGACTGAATCTCCTTTAGTCCCATTCCCATTTCTGGTTGCACAGAGGCCCTACTTCCTGTGTGTGACACAGAGCCATAGGATTGCAGGCAGGAGCCAAGTTCTCCATACAGTAAAGACCCCAGTGTGCCTTGGTTATAGTAATCTACCTGGCTTCCTTCCTGGTAGGGAAGTGACAGGCGGCTATGCCCCTGATTTGGAATCTGAGATGGTGTTCCCTGAGCAAGGCTGGCAGAAAGCGATGGATAGAGAGGGACCATGTTATTGGCGTCTGAAGTTTTATCATACTGGGCTGCCATAAACACGGAGGAAGCAGCTGTGTGCCGGTCAGTGAGTGCCAGAGTAAAGTCTCCGAGTGAAGAAGAATTCTTTTCAGTGCTTCCTGTGATGTCCCACTCAAGAACACCTGGATAGGAAGGAGCTGAAGTGGAGATCTGGCTGTGGTCAGTAACTCCAGATAACATAGTCGTGCTAGAATGTTGGTAAAGGTAGGCACTACCCATGAGTGTCTGGAAAGAGGTACCGGTAGCCGATGCCGAACTGACGGCAGGGGCAGAGACTCTGGAGAAGTTGCAGACACTTCGTGTTAGGGAAGTTGCATTGCGCACCACAGGAAGAGAATGCTGCAGAGAATTTAGAGTTCCAAGTAGAGATAGATTTTGGAAATTTTCTGGAAGAACAAGAGGCTCATGAAAAACTCAGGGAGGTTGAGAAATTCTCACTCCGTTTGAGGAACAGCATTATCTTAAGGTTCTTGCTATCAGGACGGCTCTACTATCCATACTTCCTGAGACACCCAAAATCAGACAGTTAATGACGGCTGTAAGGACTGAGCAGTTTTCCAGTCTTCTGTATTAACTGCCTGTGCTCCCATCTTGGGCGCGGATGGGCAGAAGAGCCAAGTGGTATGGTGCAGACATTGTTCTCTAGGCTGGAAGCAACCTTCTCCCTGCCCTGTCTTTCCCTTCAGCCTGCACTCGTATTGACCTCTATGCTACTTCCTAGACTGGAAGCATTTTAGAACTAGGAGGCCCTTAGAGAACTTCTGTTTTCTCAGTCTCATTTCGTGAGTAAGGAAACTGAGGCTCAGAGAGGTCGGGTTGACTTGTTCAAGTTCTCTCATTAGGTTAGTATCATTACCAGGTTTCAGAACCTCAGTATCCTGACTTCCTTGCCAGGACTCTACTCTGAGCATGATACTGCCAGAAGGCAGGAGAAATAGAACTTATAATATAGGCATTTTTTTTGTCCATTAGAAAACAGTACGGCTATTACCATTGTCGTCTTCAGTGTCTCCCTTTGCTTGTACAGTTCCCACGCTATTACCTAGAGTTGACGTATAGCTCAGTCCAACTGGTGAATTGAAAGAGTCATTTTTGCCCTCTTCAAGCCTGGTTTCCCATCCTACCTCAAAATGATTACCCGAAAGTGGGTATCTTAAATGCTTTTGGAAAGAGAAAAGTTATCTGATTACTTCAGATTACTCATCTATGAAGTGGTTATAACACCACCACCAATAATAATAGCAGTGATAATTAATAGATGAATAAGCTGATATATTGCGTATGATTTATATGGAGGAAGATACAATAAGTTCTAGAAAGACAAAGAAAAATCATGACAAGCATATTACATAACGAAAAAGAAATCCATAGATATTAATGAAAACTGGGGTATGTGGCAAGTATCAAAGCCTAATGAATTTACTAACAAATGACATTCTGTACCATCCATGCAATATTATGAAAGTGAATGTTGCCCACTCTATTTTAGTGAATACTATTAACCAAAAAACACGATAGAGGTGATAGAGGTGAATGAATTCCTAGCCAATGCATACAGACAGAGAAGGTATATCAGTAAAAAATGCCTAACAAGCAACAGAATGCAATAAGTGTGGAATGTATAGGTAGCCACAACATATATAGACAAGTATTTCAATGAAAAGCGGTACGAAGCAGACAGGAAAATAATAAGGGTAAAAGAGTTTCATGATTGTGCTCATTCATATTTTTACCCAGCAAGTAACAGGTATTAAGCCTAGGAGAAATATATATTTCAATGAATATAGCTTATATAGTAAGCAGAAAGGAAGCTTAAAAAGTATCAAGAAGGTTTTTGTATTTATCCTAGAACTTAGATTAGAATCATCTTCAACATCCAAGAAGATGACATCCCAAAACCTCAAAAAACCATCATCCCTAGAATCCAATAAAAAACGATTTTCAAATGTCAGAAAATCCAAAGGACTCCACAATATTGTTTTCGATAAATGTGGATGTTTGTTTGTTTTTTTCTTTTGCCGCGCCGCGTGGCCCTGGCCGTGAAAGCACCGAGTCCTAAGCGCTGGACCGCCAGGGAATTCCCTAAATGGGGAATTAGAGATGTGGGGCTTGACTTTTTCTTTTTCTCCTTCGGTAGCTAAGATCTACAAGCGAACGATGGCTGTTGATCAATGTGCTCTCTGTGTTAGGAAGGAAATAACTGTAAAAATGAAAAGCAGCCTTGCCTTAGAACCTACATATCACACAAAGGAACGAGTCCTTCTGATTCAATTTAGAGGATATCATGTAAAATGTTTAACTGGTAAAATGTCTACCTAGTTTAAAAATTAGAAAGAATAAAACACTGAAAAGCAACCCCCTAGAGAACCACTTTGGTTTCTTGTTTACAGGAAGCATCATTTCCAAAACATATTTCTAAAATGTTTATATTCAAAACTGTCAAGTGCCAACTGTATTCAGAGAGGCAATAAAAGAAAGAAAACGGAGTATGACTTTTCTGATAAGCTGCCTTTCCTGGTGATCCCCTGTTCTGGCCTGACTTTCCTTCTTAGTCTGTTAATGTAAGGATTTGCTACCATCAACTTTGTTTTGCCCTGCTCTGAGCAGCTTTCCCTCTGTGCTGTTTCTGCTTTAATTTAAAATCTTTGGTTCCCATCAACATTCCATTGCAAAGTACGTTTTTCTTGAGAGCTCCTCTATGCCTTCCCTCTTCATTCTTATATTTTTTCCCATCTCTTGGTTCCTGTTGGCCTGTGCTAATGAAAACAATCCTAAACTTCCTTACGTTTGACTCTGTGCCTCCCTATATAGCCCAGTACTCTCCATCCTCTCTCCCTATTCTCTCTTTTCAACTGGTCGCAACACTAGTGGAGGGAGACCATTAGAGATGAAACATCTTGGTATATATTGCTAGTTTTCTATGTCACCTGGCTTTTCTATGTTTCTGTTGAAACCCTCCTGAGAAGTCTCTGATTTCATTTTCTCCATGGGTACCCTTTAAGGCTCAATACTGGAAAAGAAGGGGATCAGAGTGATCCACCCAATGTGGTAGCCTAACGTAACAGATAAGGAAAGCAGCAGGCTTTGTGAGACAGTCAGCGATTTGTCCAAAGTCACACAGATAGTAAACGTCAAAGTCAAAACTGAAATTAGGTCTCCAGACTTGTAGTTCAATACTTTCCCTCATTATTCCATGCTATTTTGAATCTCCTACTCAATTTAGGGGCCAAAGAAATCGAACGCAAAACTTTCCAAAGTTTCTTTTCTTACCTGACATGGTCAGAGAAGAGGAACCATCAACTGCAGGTACAAGGGCTGAGGAGACAACACTAGAGGATGTCTGAGTGGCTGCAGCTGAACGGCACACGTGTCCAGTCCAGAGGTCACTGGTTACTGGTCCAAACAGCTCCACGGAAACCCCAAGACTCTACCAAGTGGTAGTAGGTTTGGTAGGAGAGTGATGTCACAAAGCAGGCAGTTCAAAGGTATGAGCTAGCCAGTAGGGAGGTCCGATCCCCAACAGGAAGGCGGGGTTGGGTGAAGAGAGTGTAGGAGAGCTAAAACAACACCTAAGTTTCTGAGCTCTGGGGAGGAAATCCTAGAAGACAGATTTACCTCTCCCAGGCTCTTCCATTAGGGAAATCATTGCAACGTTTCTTACAGACGCTCATTAATATAATTAACTAACAGTTACTTATATTCTACAGAGTATTCTATTTTATGTATCATATACTTAGAGCTATATAGATGTTATTTAATTAATAATCCTTAGGAAGGAAAGAGCCATCTAGTTTGAACTATTACAGTTGTTCTGAAATCATATGTGTCTACTGAGTGAACTGATAGCAGCTTTTAAGGAGCAAAAGTAGGGATTAAGAAGCTCTTTTTGTAACTTGGTTCAAGAGTAGGGTGAAGTTTGTTGAGTGTACCTTGTGGAGAATGTTGTGGTCCAAGGCTCTTCTCTTTGAGTTTCTTCTCCTTGCCTCCTACCTTCCTTGGGCTGGGCTAGGCTGGGGGCCAGGTTGGACTTGCGACTTAACATTTCTCTTCCGCTTTCTTCTTCTTCTTCTTTTTTTTTTTTTTTTTCCTTCCATTATGGGCATTGCTTCTAGGACAAGCCTTGATCTTGCATTGGATGTTACTTCCTGTCAACTTCCAGCAGCCGGAGTCTTCTTTTCAGTGCTTGATGCTTCACGAAACCGACTCTGCCCGTTGGCAGCAAATACCAGAGAGCTAGGAGACAGAGCTGGTTGCAGACCTTTGCTCTTCCAGCCTTTGGTTGCAATTGTTTTGCCCATAATTTGCTAGCTCTAGTTCCTTGGGCCACACAGGTATCCTGCCATCCAGCTCTTTTTTCTATGTGAGAGATATTCTGAACACTGTCCCTTTTTGTTTGCACAGAAGTATATACAGTGTGGCAGTTACTGTAATCTCCTCCCCCTTGCAAACAGCCACTCTCGAATCTTGGACCTCTAGGACTCTCTGTCTTGCATGCTTGGGTGCAAGGCCAAGCAAAATGAAGAGGAGAATAATTAGAGAAAGAGGAGGGCATTGGTGGAGAATTGGGAGCAGGTAAGGTGAAAGGGCACAGGAGAAAAGAGATGCATGTCGATTTTTTGGTTTCTGTGGGAAACAAGTTGACACACTTGGGCCTCATTTTGTATTAACAGAACAGAGAGTTAACGATATAAGTAGCTAGATAGTGGAGCAACTGCCACGAAGTCTGTACACTGAAGAGAACAGTCTCACATCTAGTTTTCATTTTGTTTTATGTCATAGTACCTTATTGATAGCATTCACTGGTGTGTTTGTAGAATACAGATGTGTTCAAATGCTCTGGTTTTGTCTACATGGCTATTTCCTTGTCCTGTTGGTAAGGAATCCAACATTGTAAGACATATTGCATGTTTTTCTCTTGACGATCGTTGACCTTGAAGCGTCATGAACTAAGTTGAGCTGTTGGATTTTGTGGAGAAACTTTCAAAAGGGTCTGTGAAAAAGGCATTGTGGTGAGTCGCATTATGCACCCGAGCGTAAGGAGCAGATATCTGCCACCAGCCCAACTTGGCCTGGATTGCCTCTGTTTTAGTTCCCCCGGTTAGTGCTTTTCTCCCTAACCACTCTTGTGACTGTGATCATGTGAGTAAGGGCTGAGTTGCTAGAGATTTCTGTGTGAGGTAAGCTGGTTTGAGGGAGGAAATCTATGGACCTAGTCATTTTCCTTGGTGGTAAGCTTTCAGGGGTGCAAAGATTGATCTTCCTGGGGACTTTTCTGGTCCCAGGAAGATATCGCATAGATGGGACCTCCAAAGGCACACATTGAATCTTTAGGCCTGTTTTTCCTATTAGGAGATACGAGTTTCTTCACTGATGGGGATGATGCTTATCTGAGAAGAAATTGTGAAAGGTGGTGTAGTATAGAGGTGTGGCTTAAGCTTTTAAGTTTTCTTCAGGGTTTTTCCCCTAAGCTTCCTACTTCAGACGGCCTACTTACATGATACTAGTATGTGATGTCAGGCTAACAACTTCCTAAATATACCTGCAAGCCAGATCAGTGTCTCTTTTCTCTGTATTCCCATGGAAATCAAGGGTCCCGCCGAATTTTCCATCGAAACAGTTGATTTGCGTTGTCTCTAGGCATGCTGAAGGGCGTACCGTTGCTTCCTAACCGGTGTCGTTTGGGAGAGCTACCTCTGTACGTTCAAATGATGAACTCTGAGACTTTGCTCATGTGTGCGGTAAACCCTTGAGTTCCCTAAGACCTTCCTTTCCTCCATCTCATACCCCATTAAGCCCGCTTCAGTTTATCTCCTGCATTTCTTTGGAATCTGTCAGCTCTTCCTCAACATCCTAATACTGAACTTGCCTGTCTGTTGCGACTAGGTCCTAACTAGTGTCCATATATCTTGTTTCCTTCCAATCCATTCTTCACACAAGAAACCTTCAAAGCAAGTTGGAACATTGCTCGTAAGCATCGCTCACAAACATTGTTTTGAGAATAGAAAGCACAGTGTTGGCCTTTACGACTCTGCGTGGTCTAGAATCCTCTCTGCTTCTCTAGCCCCATCTTGTGCCACTTGTGCCCTCACTTTCTATGCTTCAGATACACTGAATTAACCTTAGTTCTCACTCATCTGACAGAAGTCAGTTCAGATATTATTTTTCACCGTGATTCCTCGCATTAAGGAATTTGATTTTCAGGTTTTGTATGAGGACTAAAACTCAACTGGGAAGTGGAAGAATTGAGTTTCAACTGTTTCAGTCAACACGCATGTATTAATGATACCTGCGTACTGAACACCGGGCTAGGTTTCATGAGGGATCCAGAAGTTCTGGCCATCTCTGGTTTTGGATATCCCTTATTTGTTGAGACCTTTGCGTTGTCTGGTTGCCTTTTGTCTGTTTTCCAGATGGGAAAACAGGAACAAGGGAAGTATAGGTTATTATTAGGTGGGGTTGAACAAGTGGAGCAGCAAACTGCAAAGCAGAAAGAAGAGGGACGTACTCTAGAGGGATATGATTTCCATTTTCAAGGCGACTGCATCCTGTGCAGGGAGACAGCCTAACATAAAATGTGCCTAACAACAAATATATTGACTTCTTACTAAAAATCTCCAGTTCATGTAACCAAGGGGTTTATACCTTCTCCTTTAAAAGTGATATTCCTGGGACTTCCCTGGTGGTCCAGTGGTGAAGACTCTGCGCTTCCAGTGCAGCAGGCGTGGGTTCAATCCCTGGTTGGGGAGCTAAGATCCCACATGCTGCGCAGCCAAAGAAAGTTTTTTCAAAAGTTATATTCCTGTATTATTGAATTTAGTGGTTTAGATTTTGTTTTAATGTTAAGAAGATTTCAGTTTCTTTACCAGGAACAAACAAAACATAATGTAAAAATCGTTTCCCAGAAACGATTTCCATCATTCTCTTCTTCCCTTTCTCCCGCAGAGTGGTGTTTCATCTTGACAAGCTCTCTGTCATTCCATAGGAAAGCTGTCTGGCTTGGAGGTTGCAATCCCAGGGAATTTTTCATCACCAGGGAAGTCTCCATCACTACAGAGGGATCAAGGGAGAAGTCAGTCCCTGGTAAGTGAGATGCTCCCCCTAAACACCAACACAGCAGTCGTGTACCTTTCAAGGGGTTCAGGGGCAAGCTGGGCAAGGCATTTCTACTAACTCTTCTTAAGGACCATAGACAGTGCCCTATGCTACGAGGTAAGCGGTGACTGTTGTAATTCTTACTGGCGATCATTTCATGTCACTGATTCTTGGCTTTCTTTGTATTTCATAGGACTGTTATAAGTCCAATACAAAATGAGTCTTATTTTTAAAACACTGAAATGTTTTACAAAGCCTAGCATTCTCATCTAGAGTCCTTTCAGTTCTCCCCACTTTCCTGAGAGGCTAAGAACACTTCACACCATGAACTAGGAGAGGGGGTAGAGCCCTTTCTGATGAAATGTATCAACAAAGACAGAGTCTTAGCCTGCTTGCTCTCTGGACAGGATCTCGGACCACAAGGTCTTAAATCCTGGTATAAATGAAGGAAGTGAGGACAGTTCAACTGGCACTCTCATAACGAGAGTTCTGAAACACCTTCCAAAGAGACTATAGCAGTAGATGAGGGAAGGGAGTGCTACAGTGTGGTATAGTACAGGGGGAATGATCGGCTACAGCAGTGAAAAATGTGGTACCTATTGGTGTGCTCTCGGGGTTCTTGTACATGTAGCATAGATGACCTTTACAGTGGCCCTCCCACCTTCCCTCCTGCATTAGGTGTTCTTTTTTTTGTTGTTGTTAATTTATGTTTATTTATTTATTTATTGTTTGAACTTATTTATTCTACGTATTTATTTTTTTGGCTGCACTGGCTCTTCATTGCTGTGCACGGGCTTTCTCTAGTTACGGCTAGCGGGGGCTACTCTTGGTTGCGGTGTGCGGGCTTCTCATCGCGGTGGCTTCTCTTGTAGCGGAGCATGGGCTGTAGGCGCGTGGGCTTCGGTAGTTGAGGCTCTCGGGCTCTAGAATGCAGGCTCAGTCGTTGTGGCACATGGGCTTAGTTGCTCCACGGCATGTGGGATCTTCCCAGACTAGGGCTCGAAGCCGTGTCCCCCGCATTGCATTGGCAGGCGGATTCTTCACCACGGCGCCACCAGGGAAGCCCTAGGTGTTCTTCTATAGAGTCTCAAAACAGAGGGCACTGAGCGAAGGTAGTGGTTATTAAAGGCTCAGGATCTAAATTCTACCTGTCTCTACACCACTTCCCAGCTGTCGATTTGACCCCATTTTTGAACGCCGACCTCATTCTTCAACTTTCTCTGCCGTTTGTATACTCACCTTGAAAACTTGTTTCTGTGATGCGTTGAGCAGACACAGGGTGGCAGATTGCAGAGGTGGAAGCTGGTGGTCGGATATTTGTGGACTGAATCTCCTTTAGTCCCATTCCCATTTCTGGTTGCACAGAGGCCCTACTTCCTGTGTGTGACACAGAGCCATAGGATTGCAGGCAGGAGCCAAGTTCTCCATACAGTAAAGACCCCAGTGTGCCTTGGTTATAGTAATCTACCTGGCTTCCTTCCTGGTAGGGAAGTGACAGGCGGCTATGCCCCTGATTTGGAATCTGAGATGGTGTTCCCTGAGCAAGGCTGGCAGAAAGCGATGGATAGAGAGGGACCATGTTATTGGCGTCTGAAGTTTTATCATACTGGGCTGCCATAAACACGGAGGAAGCAGCTGTGTGCCGGTCAGTGAGTGCCAGAGTAAAGTCTCCGAGTGAAGAAGAATTCTTTTCAGTGCTTCCTGTGATGTCCCACTCAAGAACACCTGGATAGGAAGGAGCTGAAGTGGAGATCTGGCTGTGGTCAGTAACTCCAGATAACATAGTCGTGCTAGAATGTTGGTAAAGGTAGGCACTACCCATGAGTGTCTGGAAAGAGGTACCGGTAGCCGATGCCGAACTGACGGCAGGGGCAGAGACTCTGGAGAAGTTGCAGACACTTCGTGTTAGGGAAGTTGCATTGCGCACCACAGGAAGAGAATGCTGCAGAGAATTTAGAGTTCCAAGTAGAGATAGATTTTGGAAATTTTCTGGAAGAACAAGAGGCTCATGAAAAACTCAGGGAGGTTGAGAAATTCTCACTCCGTTTGAGGAACAGCATTATCTTAAGGTTCTTGCTATCAGGACGGCTCTACTATCCATACTTCCTGAGACACCCAAAATCAGACAGTTAATGACGGCTGTAAGGACTGAGCAGTTTTCCAGTCTTCTGTATTAACTGCCTGTGCTCCCATCTTGGGCGCGGATGGGCAGAAGAGCCAAGTGGTATGGTGCAGACATTGTTCTCTAGGCTGGAAGCAACCTTCTCCCTGCCCTGTCTTTCCCTTCAGCCTGCACTCGTATTGACCTCTATGCTACTTCCTAGACTGGAAGCATTTTAGAACTAGGAGGCCCTTAGAGAACTTCTGTTTTCTCAGTCTCATTTCGTGAGTAAGGAAACTGAGGCTCAGAGAGGTCGGGTTGACTTGTTCAAGTTCTCTCATTAGGTTAGTATCATTACCAGGTTTCAGAACCTCAGTATCCTGACTTCCTTGCCAGGACTCTACTCTGAGCATGATACTGCCAGAAAGCAGGAGAAATAGAACTTATAATATAGGCATTTTTTTTGTCCATTAGAAAACAGTACGGCTATTACCATTGTCGTCTTCAGTGTCTCCCTTTGCTTGTACAGTTCCCACGCTATTACCTAGAGTTGACGTATAGCTCAGTCCAACTGGTGAATTGAAAGAGTCATTTTTGCCCTCTTCAAGCCTGGTTTCCCATCCTACCTCAAAATGATTACCCGAAAGTGGGTATCTTAAATGCTTTTGGAAAGAGAAAAGTTATCTGATTACTTCAGATTACTCATCTATGAAGTGGTTATAACACCACCACCAATAATAATAGCAGTGATAATTAATAGATGAATAAGCTGATATATTGCGTATGATTTATATGGAGGAAGATACAATAAGTTGTAGAAAGACAAAGAAAAATCATGACAAGCATATTACATAACGAAAAAGAAATCCATAGATATTAATGAAAACTGGGGTATGTGGCAAGTATCAAAGCCTAATGAATTTACTAACAAATGACATTCTGTACCATCCATACAATATTATGAAAGTGAATGTTGCCCACTCTATTTTAGTGAATACTATTAACCAAAAAACACGATAGAGGTGATAGAGGTGAATGAATTCCTAGCCAATGCATACAGACAGAGAAGGTATATCAGTAAAAAATGCCTAACAAGCAACAGAATGCAATAAGTGTGGAATGTATAGGTAGCCACAACATACATAGACAAGTATTTCAATGAAAAGCGGTACGAAGCAGACAGGAAAATAATAAGGGTAAAAGAGTTTCATGATTGTGCTCATTCATATTTTTACCCAGCAAGTAACAGGTATTAAGCCTAGGAGAAATATATATTTCAATGAATATAGCTTATATAGTAAGCAGAAAGGAAGCTTAAAAAGTATCAAGAAGGTTTTTGTATTTATCCTAGAACTTAGATTAGAATCATCTTCAACATCCAAGAAGATGACATCCCAAAACCTCAAAAAACCATCATCCCTAGAATCCAATAAAAAACGATTTTCAAATGTCAGAAAATCCAAAGGACTCCACAATATTGTTTTCGATAAATGTGGATGTTTGTTTGTTTTTTTCTTTTGCCGCGCCGCGTGGCCCTGGCCGTGAAAGCACCGAGTCCTAAGCGCTGGACCGCCAGGGAATTCCCTAAATGGGGAATTAGAGATGTGGGGCTTGACTTTTTCTTTTTCTCCTTCGGTAGCTAAGATCTACAAGCGAACGATGGCTGTTGATCAATGTGCTCTCTGTGTTAGGAAGGAAATAACTGTAAAAATGAAAAGCAGCCTTGCCTTAGAACCTACATATCACACAAAGGAACGAGTCCTTCTGATTCAATTTAGAGGATATCATGTAAAATGTTTAACTGGTAAAATGTCTACCTAGTTTAAAAATTAGAAAGAATAAAACACTGAAAAGCAACCCCCTAGAGAACCACTTTGGTTTCTTGTTTACAGGAAGCATCATTTCCAAAACATATTTCTAAAATGTTTATATTCAAAACTGTCAAGTGCCAACTGTATTCAGAGAGGCAATAAAAGAAAGAAAACGGAGTATGACTTTTCTGATAAGCTGCCTTTCCTGGTGATCCCCTGTTCTGGCCTGACTTTCCTTCTTAGTCTGTTAATGTAAGGATTTGCTACCATCAACTTTGTTTTGCCCTGCTCTGAGCAGCTTTCCCTCTGTGCTGTTTCTGCTTTAATTTAAAATCTTTGGTTCCCATCAACATTCCATTGCAAAGTACGTTTTTCTTGAGAGCTCCTCTATGCCTTCCCTCTTCATTCTTATATTTTTTCCCATCTCTTGGTTCCTGTTGGCCTGTGCTAATGAAAACAATCCTAAACTTCCTTACGTTTGACTCTGTGCCTCCCTATATAGCCCAGTACTCTCCATCCTCTCTCCCTATTCTCTCTTTTCAACTGGTCGCAATACTAGTGGAGGGAGACCATTAGAGATGAAACATCTTGGTATATATTGCTAGTTTTCTATGTCACCTGGCTTTTCTATGTTTCTGTTGAAACCCTCCTGAGAAGTCTCTGATTTCATTTTCTCCATGGGTACCCTTTAAGGCTCAATACTGGAAAAGAAGGGGATCAGAGTGATCCACCCAATGTGGTAGCCTAACGTAACAGATAAGGAAAGCAGCAGGCTTTGTGAGACAGTCAGCGATTTGTCCAAAGTCACACAGATAGTAAACGTCAAAGTCAAAACTGAAATTAGGTCTCCAGACTTGTAGTTCAATACTTTCCCTCATTATTCCATGCTATTTTGAATCTCCTACTCAATTTAGGGGCCAAAGAAATCGAACGCAAAACTTTCCAAAGTTTCTTTTCTTACCTGACATGGTCAGAGAAGAGGAACCATCAACTGCAGGTACAAGGGCTGAGGAGACAACACTAGAGGATGTCTGAGTGGCTGCAGCTGAACGGCACACGTGTCCAGTCCAGAGGTCACTGGTTACTGGTCCAAAGAGCTCCACGGAAACCCCAAGACTCTACCAAGTGGTAGTAGGTTTGGTAGGAGAGTGATGTCACAAAGCAGGCAGTTCAAAGGTATGAGCTAGCCAGTAGGGAGGTCCGATCCCCAACAGGAAGGCGGGGTTGGGTGAAGAGAGTGTAGGAGAGCTAAAACAACACCTAAGTTTCTGAGCTCTGGGGAGGAAATCCTAGAAGACAGATTTACCTCTCCCAGGCTCTTCCATTAGGGAAATCATTGCAACGTTTCTTACAGACGCTCATTAATATAATTAACTAACAGTTACTTATATTCTACAGAGTATTCTATTTTATGTATCATATACTTAGAGCTATATAGATGTTATTTAATTAATAATCCTTAGGAAGGAAAGAGCCATCTAGTTTGAACTATTACAGTTGTTCTGAAATCATATGTGTCTACTGAGTGAACTGATAGCAGCTTTTAAGGAGCAAAAGTAGGGATTAAGAAGCTCTTTTTGTAACTTGGTTCAAGAGTAGGGTGAAGTTTGTTGAGTGTACCTTGTGGAGAATGTTGTGGTCCAAGGCTCTTCTCTTTGAGTTTCTTCTCCTTGCCTCCTACCTTCCTTGGGCTGGGCTAGGCTGGGGGCCAGGTTGGACTTGCGACTTAACATTTCTCTTCCGCTTTCTTCTTCTTCTTCTTCTTTTTTTTTTTTTTCCTTCCATTATGGGCATTGCTTCTAGGACAAGCCTTGATCTTGCATTGGATGTTACTTCCTGTCAACTTCCAGCAGCCGGAGTCTTCTTTTCAGTGCTTGATGCTTCACGAAACCGACTCTGCCCGTTGGCAGCAAATACCAGAGAGCTAGGAGACAGAGCTGGTTGCAGACCTTTCCTCTTCCAGCCTTTGGTTGCAATTGTTTTGCCCATAATTTGCTAGCTCTAGTTCCTTGGGCCACACAGGTATCCTGCCATCCAGCTCTTTTTTCTGTGTGAGAGATATTCTGAACACTGTCCCTTTTTCTTTGCACAGAAGTATATACAGTGTGGCAGTTACTGTAATCTCCTCCCCCTTGCAAACAGCCACTCTCGAATCTTGGACCTCTAGGACTCTCTGTCTTGCATGCTTGGGTGCAAGGCCAAGCAAAATGAAGAGGAGAATAATTAGAGAAAGAGGAGGGCATTGGTGGAGAATTGGGAGCAGGTAAGGTGAAAGGGCACAGGAGAAAAGAGATGCATGTCGATTTTTTGGTTTCTGTGGGAAACAAGTTGACACACTTGGGCCTCATTTTGTATTAACAGAACAGAGAGTTAACGATATAAGTAGCTAGATAGTGGAGCAACTGCCACGAAGTCTGTACACTGAAGAGAACAGTCTCACATCTAGTTTTCATTTTGTTTTATGTCATAGTACCTTATTGATAGCATTCACTGGTGTGTTTGTAGAATACAGATGTGTTCAAATGCTCTGGTTTTGTCTACATGGCTATTTCCTTGTCCTGTTGGTAAGGAATCCAACATTGTAAGACATATTGCATGTTTTTCTCTTGACGATCGTTGACCTTGAAGCGTCATGAACTAAGTTGAGCTGTTGGATTTTGTGGAGAAACTTTCAAAAGGGTCTGTGAAAAAGGCATTGTGGTGAGTCGCATTATGCACCCGAGCGTAAGGAGCAGATATCTGCCACCAGCCCAACTTGGCCTGGATTGCCTCTGTTTTAGTTCCCCCGGTTAGTGCTTTTCTCCCTAACCACTCTTGTGACTGTGATCATGTGAGTAAGGGCTGAGTTGCTAGAGATTTCTGTGTGAGGTAAGCTGGTTTGAGGGAGGAAATCTATGGACCTAGTCATTTTCCTTGGTGGTAAGCTTTCAGGGGTGCAAAGATTGATCTTCCTGGGGACTTTTCTGGTCCCAGGAAGATATCGCATAGATGGGACCTCCAAAGGCACACATTGAATCTTTAGGCCTGTTTTTCCTATTAGGAGATACGAGTTTCTTCACTGATGGGGATGATGCTTATCTGAGAAGAAATTGTGAAAGGTGGTGTAGTATAGAGGTGTGGCTTAAGCTTTTAAGTTTTCTTCAGGGTTTTTCCCCTAAGCTTCCTACTTCAGACGGCCTACTTACATGATACTAGTATGTGATGTCAGGCTAACAACTTCCTAAATATACCTGCAAGCCAGATCAGTGTCTCTTTTCTCTGTATTCCCATGGAAATCAAGGGTCCCGCCGAATTTTCCATCGAAACAGTTGATTTGCGTTGTCTCTAGGCATGCTGAAGGGCGTACCGTTGCTTCCTAACCGGTGTCGTTTGGGAGAGCTACCTCTGTACGTTCAAATGATGAACTCTGAGACTTTGCTCATGTGTGCGGTAAACCCTTGAGTTCCCTAAGACCTTCCTTTCCTCCATCTCATACCCCATTAAGCCCGCTTCAGTTTATCTCCTGCATTTCTTTGGAATCTGTCAGCTCTTCCTCAACATCCTAATACTGAACTTGCCTGTCTGTTGCGACTAGGTCCTAACTAGTGTCCATATATCTTGTTTCCTTCCAATCCATTCTTCACACAAGAAACCTTCAAAGCAAGTTGGAACATTGCTCGTAAGCATCGCTCACAAACATTGTTTTGAGAATAGAAAGCACAGTGTTGGCCTTTACGACTCTGCGTGGTCTAGAATCCTCTCTGCTTCTCTAGCCCCATCTTGTGCCACTTGTGCCCTCACTTTCTATGCTTCAGATACACTGAATTAACCTTAGTTCTCACTCATCTGACAGAAGTCAGTTCAGATATTATTTTTCACCGTGATTCCTCGCATTAAGGAATTTGATTTTCAGGTTTTGTATGAGGACTAAAACTCAACTGGGAAGTGGAAGAATTGAGTTTCAACTGTTTCAGTCAACACGCTTGTATTAATGATACCTGCGTACTGAACACCGGGCTAGGTTTCATGAGGGATCCAGAAGTTCTGGCCATCTCTGGTTTTGGATATCCCTTATTTGTTGAGACCTTTGCGTTGTCTGGTTGCCTTTTGTCTGTTTTCCAGATGGGAAAACAGGAACAAGGGAAGTATAGGTTATTATTAGGTGGGGTTGAACAAGTGGAGCAGCAAACTGCAAAGCAGAAAGAAGAGGGACGTACTCTAGAGGGATATGATTTCCATTTTCAAGGCGACTGCATCCTGTGCAGGGAGACAGCCTAACATAAAATGTGCCTAACAACAAATATATTGACTTCTTACTAAAAATCTCCAGTTCATGTAACCAAGGGGTTTATACCTTCTCCTTTAAAAGTGATATTCCTGGGACTTCCCTGGTGGTCCAGTGGTGAAGACTCTGCGCTTCCAGTGCAGCAGGCGTGGGTTCAATCCCTGGTTGGGGAGCTAAGATCCCACATGCTGCGCAGCCAAAGAAAGTTTTTTCAAAAGTTATATTCCTGTATTATTGAATTTAGTGGTTTAGATTTTGTTTTAATGTTAAGAAGATTTCAGTTTCTTTACCAGGAACAAACAAAACATAATGTAAAAATCGTTTCCCAGAAACGATTTCCATCATTCTCTTCTTCCCTTTCTCCCGCAGAGTGGTGTTTCATCTTGACAAGCTCTCTGTCATTCCATAGGAAAGCTGTCTGGCTTGGAGGTTGCAATCCCAGGGAATTTTTCATCACCAGGGAAGTCTCCATCACTACAGAGGGATCAAGGGAGAAGTCAGTCCCTGGTAAGTGAGATGCTCCCCCTAAACACCAACACAGCAGTCGTGTACCTTTCAAGGGGTTCAGGGGCAAGCTGGGCAAGGCATTTCTACTAACTCTTCTTAAGGACCATAGACAGTGCCCTATGCTACGAGGTAAGCGGTGACTGTTGTAATTCTTACTGGCGATCATTTCATGTCACTGATTCTTGGCTTTCTTTGTATTTCATAGGACTGTTATAAGTCCAATACAAAATGAGTCTTATTTTTAAAACACTGAAATGTTTTACAAAGCCTAGCATTCTCATCTAGAGTCCTTTCAGTTCTCCCCACTTTCCTGAGAGGCTAAGAACACTTCACACCATGAACTAGGAGAGGGGGTAGAGCCCTTTCTGATGAAATGTATCAACAAAGACAGAGTCTTAGCCTGCTTGCTCTCTGGACAGGATCTCGGACCACAAGGTCTTAAATCCTGGTATAAATGAAGGAAGTGAGGACAGTTCAACTGGCACTCTCATAACAAGAGTTCTGAAACACCTTCCAAAGAGACTATAGCAGTAGATGAGGGAAGGGAGTGCTACAGTGTGGTATAGTACAGGGGGAATGATCGGCTACAGCAGTGAAAAATGTGGTACCTATTGGTGTGCTCTCGGGGTTCTTGTACATGTAGCATAGATGACCTTTACAGTGGCCCTCCCACCTTCCCTCCTGCATTAGGTGTTCTTTTTTTTGTTGTTGTTAATTTATGTTTATTTATTTATTTATTGTTTGAACTTATTTATTCTACGTATTTATTTTTTTGGCCGCACTGGCTCTTCATTGCTGTGCACGGGCTTTCTCTAGTTACGGCTAGCGGGGGCTACTCTTGGTTGCGGTGTGCGGGCTTCTCATCGCGGTGGCTTCTCTTGTAGCGGAGCGTGGGCTGTAGGCGCGTGGGCTTCGGTAGTTGAGGCTCTCGGGCTCTAGAATGCAGGCTCAGTCGTTGTGGCACATGGGCTTAGTTGCTCCACGGCATGTGGGATCTTCCCAGACCAGGGCTCGAAGCCGTGTCCCCCGCATTGCATTGGCAGGCGGATTCTTCACCACGGCGCCACCAGGGAAGCCCTAGGTGTTCTTCTATAGAGTCTCAAAACAGAGGGCACTGAGCGAAGGTAGTGGTTATTAAAGGCTCAGGATCTAAATTCTACCTGTCTCTACACCACTTCCCAGCTGTCGATTTGACCCCATTTTTGAACGCCGACCTCATTCTTCAACTTTCTCTGCCGTTTGTATACTCACCTTGAAAACTTGTTTCTGTGATGCGTTGAGCAGACACAGGGTGGCAGATTGCAGAGGTGGAAGCTGGTGGTCGGATATTTGTGGACTGAATCTCCTTTAGTCCCATTCCCATTTCTGGTTGCACAGAGGCCCTACTTCCTGTGTGTGACACAGAGCCATAGGATTGCAGGCAGGAGCCAAGTTCTCCATACAGTAAAGACCCCAGTGTGCCTTGGTTATAGTAATCTACCTGGCTTCCTTCCTGGTAGGGAAGTGACAGGCGGCTATGCCCCTGATTTGGAATCTGAGATGGTGTTCCCTGAGCAAGGCTGGCAGAAAGCGATGGATAGAGAGGGACCATGTTATTGGCGTCTGAAGTTTTATCATACTGGGCTGCCATAAACACGGAGGAAGCAGCTGTGTGCCGGTCAGTGAGTGCCAGAGTAAAGTCTCCGAGTGAAGAAGAATTCTTTTCAGTGCTTCCTGTGATGTCCCACTCAAGAACACCTGGATAGGAAGGAGCTGAAGTGGAGATCTGGCTGTGGTCAGTAACTCCAGATAACATAGTCGTGCTAGAATGTTGGTAAAGGTAGGCACTACCCATGAGTGTCTGGAAAGAGGTACCGGTAGCCGATGCCGAACTGACGGCAGGGGCAGAGACTCTGGAGAAGTTGCAGACACTTCGTGTTAGGGAAGTTGCATTGCGCACCACAGGAAGAGAATGCTGCAGAGAATTTAGAGTTCCAAGTAGAGATAGATTTTGGAAATTTTCTGGAAGAACAAGAGGCTCATGAAAAACTCAGGGAGGTTGAGAAATTCTCACTCCGTTTGAGGAACAGCATTATCTTAAGGTTCTTGCTATCAGGACGGCTCTACTATCCATACTTCCTGAGACACCCAAAATCAGACAGTTAATGACGGCTGTAAGGACTGAGCAGTTTTCCAGTCTTCTGTATTAACTGCCTGTGCTCCCATCTTGGGCGCGGATGGGCAGAAGAGCCAAGTGGTATGGTGCAGACATTGTTCTCTAGGCTGGAAGCAACCTTCTCCCTGCCCTGTCTTTCCCTTCAGCCTGCACTCGTATTGACCTCTATGCTACTTCCTAGACTGGAAGCATTTTAGAACTAGGAGGCCCTTAGAGAACTTCTGTTTTCTCAGTCTCATTTCGTGAGTAAGGAAACTGAGGCTCAGAGAGGTCGGGTTGACTTGTTCAAGTTCTCTCATTAGGTTAGTATCATTACCAGGTTTCAGAACCTCAGTATCCTGACTTCCTTGCCAGGACTCTACTCTGAGCATGATACTGCCAGAAGGCAGGAGAAATAGAACTTATAATATAGGCATTTTTTTTGTCCATTAGAAAACAGTACGGCTATTACCATTGTCGTCTTCAGTGTCTCCCTTTGCTTGTACAGTTCCCACGCTATTACCTAGAGTTGACGTATAGCTCAGTCCAACTGGTGAATTGAAAGAGTCATTTTTGCCCTCTTCAAGCCTGGTTTCCCATCCTACCTCAAAATGATTACCCGAAAGTGGGTATCTTAAATGCTTTTGGAAAGAGAAAAGTTATCTGATTACTTCAGATTACTCATCTATGAAGTGGTTATAACACCACCACCAATAATAATAGCAGTGATAATTAATAGATGAATAAGCTGATATATTGCATATGATTTATATGGAGGAAGATACAATAAGTTCTAGAAAGACAAAGAAAAATCATGACAAGCATATTACATAACGAAAAAGAAATCCATAGATATTAATGAAAACTGGGGTATGTGGCAAGTATCAAAGCCTAATGAATTTACTAACAAATGACATTCTGTACCATCCATGCAATATTATGAAAGTGAATGTTGCCCACTCTATTTTAGTGAATACTATTAACCAAAAAACACGATAGAGGTGATAGAGGTGAATGAATTCCTAGCCAATGCATACAGACAGAGAAGGTATATCAGTAAAAAATGCCTAACAAGCAACAGAATGCAATAAGTGTGGAATGTATAGGTAGCCACAACATACATAGACAAGTATTTCAATGAAAAGCGGTACGAAGCAGACAGGAAAATAATAAGGGTAAAAGAGTTTCATGATTGTGCTCATTCATATTTTTACCCAGCAAGTAACAGGTATTAAGCCTAGGAGAAATATATATTTCAATGAATATAGCTTATATAGTAAGCTGAAAGGAAGCTTAAAAAGTATCAAGAAGATTTTTGTATTTATCCTAGAACTTAGATTAGAATCATCTTCAACATCCAAGAAGATGACATCCCAAAACCTCAAAAAACCATCATCCCTAGAATCCAATAAAAAACGATTTTCAAATGTCAGAAAATCCAAAGGACTCCACAATATTGTTTTCGATAAATGTGGATGTTTGTTTGTTTTTTTCTTTTGCCGCGCCGCGTGGCCCTGGCCGTGAAAGCACCGAGTCCTAAGCGCTGGACCGCCAGGGAATTCCCTAAATGGGGAATTAGAGATGTGGGGCTTGACTTTTTCTTTTTCTCCTTCAGTAGCTAAGATCTACAAGCGAACGATGGCTGTTGATCAATGTGCTCTCTGTGTTAGGAAGGAAATAACTGTAAAAATGAAAAGCAGCCTTGCCTTAGAACCTACATATCACACAAAGGAACGAGTCCTTCTGATTCAATTTAGAGGATATCATGTAAAATGTTTAACTGGTAAAATGTCTACCTAGTTTAAAAATTAGAAAGAATAAAACACTGAAAAGCAACCCCCTAGAGAACCACTTTGGTTTCTTGTTTACAGGAAGCATCATTTCCAAAACATATTTCTAAAATGTTTATATTCAAAACTGTCAAGTGCCAACTGTATTCAGAGAGGCAATAAAAGAAAGAAAACGGAGTATGACTTTTCTGATAAGCTGCCTTTCCTGGTGATCCCCTGTTCTGGCCTGACTTTCCTTCTTAGTCTGTTAATGTAAGGATTTGCTACCATCAACTTTGTTTTGCCCTGCTCTGAGCAGCTTTCCCTCTGTGCTGTTTCTGCTTTAATTTAAAATCTTTGGTTCCCATCAACATTCCATTGCAAAGTACGTTTTTCTTGAGAGCTCCTCTATGCCTTCCCTCTTCATTCTTATATTTTTTCCCATCTCTTGGTTCCTGTTGGCCTGTGCTAATGAAAACAATCCTAAACTTCCTTACGTTTGACTCTGTGCCTCCCTATATAGCCCAGTACTCTCCATCCTCTCTCCCTATTCTCTCTTTTCAACTGGTCGCAATACTAGTGGAGGGAGACCATTAGAGATGAAACATCTTGGTATATATTGCTAGTTTTCTATGTCACCTGGCTTTTCTATGTTTCTGTTGAAACCCTCCTGAGAAGTCTCTGATTTCATTTTCTCCATGGGTACCCTTTAAGGCTCAATACTGGAAAAGAAGGGGATCAGAGTGATCCACCCAATGTGGTAGCCTAACGTAACAGATAAGGAAAGCAGCAGGCTTTGTGAGACAGTCAGCGATTTGTCCAAAGTCACACAGATAGTAAACGTCAAAGTCAAAACTGAAATTAGGTCTCCAGACTTGTAGTTCAATACTTTCCCTCATTATTCCATGCTATTTTGAATCTCCTACTCAATTTAGGGGCCAAAGAAATCGAACGCAAAACTTTCCAAAGTTTCTTTTCTTACCTGACATGGTCAGAGAAGAGGAACCATCAACTGCAGGTACAAGGGCTGAGGAGACAACACTAGAGGATGTCTGAGTGGCTGCAGCTGAACGGCACACGTGTCCAGTCCAGAGGTCACTGGTTACTGGTCCAAACAGCTCCACGGAAACCCCAAGACTCTACCAAGTGGTAGTAGGTTTGGTAGGAGAGTGATGTCA
This sequence comes from Balaenoptera acutorostrata, assembly GCF_949987535.1. Lineage (NCBI taxonomy): Eukaryota > Metazoa > Chordata > Mammalia > Artiodactyla > Balaenopteridae > Balaenoptera > Balaenoptera acutorostrata. The sequence continues at coordinate 26,765,136 of NC_080075.1, read as the reverse complement.
CAAAGCAGGCAGTTCAAAGGTATGAGCTAGCCAGTAGGGAGGTCCGATCCCCAACAGGAAGGCGGGGTTGGGTGAAGAGAGTGTAGGAGAGCTAAAACAACACCTAAGTTTCTGAGCTCTGGGGAGGAAATCCTAGAAGACAGATTTACCTCTCCCAGGCTCTTCCATTAGGGAAATCATTGCAACGTTTCTTACAGACGCTCATTAATATAATTAACTAACAGTTACTTATATTCTACAGAGTATTCTATTTTATGTATCATATACTTAGAGCTATATAGATGTTATTTAATTAATAATCCTTAGGAAGGAAAGAGCCATCTAGTTTGAACTATTACAGTTGTTCTGAAATCATATGTGTCTACTGAGTGAACTGATAGCAGCTTTTAAGGAGCAAAAGTAGGGATTAAGAAGCTCTTTTTGTAACTTGGTTCAAGAGTAGGGTGAAGTTTGTTGAGTGTACCTTGTGGAGAATGTTGTGGTCCAAGGCTCTTCTCTTTGAGTTTCTTCTCCTTGCCTCCTACCTTCCTTGGGCTGGGCTAGGCTGGGGGCCAGGTTGGACTTGCGACTTAACATTTCTCTTCCGCTTTCTTCTTCTTCTTCTTCTTTTTTTTTTTTTTCCTTCCATTATGGGCATTGCTTCTAGGACAAGCCTTGATCTTGCATTGGATGTTACTTCCTGTCAACTTCCAGCAGCCGGAGTCTTCTTTTCAGTGCTTGATGCTTCACGAAACCGACTCTGCCCGTTGGCAGCAAATACCAGAGAGCTAGGAGACAGAGCTGGTTGCAGACCTTTCCTCTTCCAGCCTTTGGTTGCAATTGTTTTGCCCATAATTTGCTAGCTCTAGTTCCTTGGGCCACACAGGTATCCTGCCATCCAGCTCTTTTTTCTATGTGAGAGATATTCTGAACACTGTCCCTTTTTCTTTGCACAGAAGTATATACAGTGTGGCAGTTACTGTAATCTCCTCCCCCTTGCAAACAGCCACTCTCGAATCTTGGACCTCTAGGACTCTCTGTCTTGCATGCTTGGGTGCAAGGCCAAGCAAAATGAAGAGGAGAATAATTAGAGAAAGAGGAGGGCATTGGTGGAGAATTGGGAGCAGGTAAGGTGAAAGGGCACAGGAGAAAAGAGATGCATGTCGATTTTTTGGTTTCTGTGGGAAACAAGTTGACACACTTGGGCCTCATTTTGTATTAACAGAACAGAGAGTTAACGATATAAGTAGCTAGATAGTGGAGCAACTGCCACGAAGTCTGTACACTGAAGAGAACAGTCTCACATCTAGTTTTCATTTTGTTTTATGTCATAGTACCTTATTGATAGCATTCACTGGTGTGTTTGTAGAATACAGATGTGTTCAAATGCTCTGGTTTTGTCTACATGGCTATTTCCTTGTCCTGTTGGTAAGGAATCCAACATTGTAAGACATATTGCATGTTTTTCTCTTGACGATCGTTGACCTTGAAGCGTCATGAACTAAGTTGAGCTGTTGGATTTTGTGGAGAAACTTTCAAAAGGGTCTGTGAAAAAGGCATTGTGGTGAGTCGCATTATGCACCCGAGCGTAAGGAGCAGATATCTGCCACCAGCCCAACTTGGCCTGGATTGCCTCTGTTTTAGTTCCCCCGGTTAGTGCTTTTCTCCCTAACCACTCTTGTGACTGTGATCATGTGAGTAAGGGCTGAGTTGCTAGAGATTTCTGTGTGAGGTAAGCTGGTTTGAGGGAGGAAATCTATGGACCTAGTCATTTTCCTTGGTGGTAAGCTTTCAGGGGTGCAAAGATTGATCTTCCTGGGGACTTTTCTGGTCCCAGGAAGATATCGCATAGATGGGAGCTCCAAAGGCACACATTGAATCTTTAGGCCTGTTTTTCCTATTAGGAGATACGAGTTTCTTCACTGATGGGGATGATGCTTATCTGAGAAGAAATTGTGAAAGGTGGTGTAGTATAGAGGTGTGGCTTAAGCTTTTAAGTTTTCTTCAGGGTTTTTCCCCTAAGCTTCCTACTTCAGACGGCCTACTTACATGATACTAGTATGTGATGTCAGGCTAACAACTTCCTAAATATACCTGCAAGCCAGATCAGTGTCTCTTTTCTCTGTATTCCCATGGAAATCAAGGGTCCCGCCGAATTTTCCATCGAAACAGTTGATTTGCGTTGTCTCTAGGCATGCTGAAGGGCGTACCGTTGCTTCCTAACCGGTGTCGTTTGGGAGAGCTACCTCTGTACGTTCAAATGATGAACTCTGAGACTTTGCTCATGTGTGCGGTAAACCCTTGAGTTCCCTAAGACCTTCCTTTCCTCCATCTCATACCCCATTAAGCCCGCTTCAGTTTATCTCCTGCATTTCTTTGGAATCTGTCAGCTCTTCCTCAACATCCTAATACTGAACTTGCCTGTCTGTTGCGACTAGGTCCTAACTAGTGTCCATATATCTTGTTTCCTTCCAATCCATTCTTCACACAAGAAACCTTCAAAGCAAGTTGGAACATTGCTCGTAAGCATCGCTCACAAACATTGTTTTGCGAATAGAAAGCACAGTGTTGGCCTTTACGACTCTGCGTGGTCTAGAATCCTCTCTGCTTCTCTAGCCCCATCTTGTGCCACTTGTGCCCTCACTTTCTATGCTTCAGATACACTGAATTAACCTTAGTTCTCACTCATCTGACAGAAGTCAGTTCAGATATTATTTTTCACCGTGATTCCTCGCATTAAGGAATTTGATTTTCAGGTTTTGTATGAGGACTAAAACTCAACTGGGAAGTGGAAGAATTGAGTTTCAACTGTTTCAGTCAACACGCATGTATTAATGATACCTGCGTACTGAACACCGGGCTAGGTTTCATGAGGGATCCAGAAGTTCTGGCCATCTCTGGTTTTGGATATCCCTTATTTGTTGAGACCTTTGCGTTGTCTGGTTGCCTTTTGTCTGTTTTCCAGATGGGAAAACAGGAACAAGGGAAGTATAGGTTATTATTAGGTGGGGTTGAACAAGTGGAGCAGCAAACTGCAAAGCAGAAAGAAGAGGGACGTACTCTAGAGGGATATGATTTCCATTTTCAAGGCGACTGCATCCTGTGCAGGGAGACAGCCTAACATAAAATGTGCCTAACAACAAATATATTGACTTCTTACTAAAAATCTCCAGTTCATGTAACCAAGGGGTTTATACCTTCTCCTTTAAAAGTGATATTCCTGGGACTTCCCTGGTGGTCCAGTGGTGAAGACTCTGCGCTTCCAGTGCAGCAGGCGTGGGTTCAATCCCTGGTTGGGGAGCTAAGATCCCACATGCTGCGCAGCCAAAGAAAGTTTTTTCAAAAGTTATATTCCTGTATTATTGAATTTAGTGGTTTAGATTTTGTTTTAATGTTAAGAAGATTTCAGTTTCTTTACCAGGAACAAACAAAACATAATGTAAAAATCGTTTCCCAGAAACGATTTCCATCATTCTCTTCTTCCCTTTCTCCCGCAGAGTGGTGTTTCATCTTGACAAGCTCTCTGTCATTCCATAGGAAAGCTGTCTGGCTTGGAGGTTGCAATCCCAGGGAATTTTTCATCACCAGGGAAGTCTCCATCACTACAGAGGGATCAAGGGAGAAGTCAGTCCCTGGTAAGTGAGATGCTCCCCCTAAACACCAACACAGCAGTCGTGTACCTTTCAAGGGGTTCAGGGGCAAGCTGGGCAAGGCATTTCTACTAACTCTTCTTAAGGACCATAGACAGTGCCCTATGCTACGAGGTAAGCGGTGACTGTTGTAATTCTTACTGGCGATCATTTCATGTCACTGATTCTTGGCTTTCTTTGTATTTCATAGGACTGTCATAAGTCCAATACAAAATGAGTCTTATTTTTAAAACACTGAAATGTTTTACAAAGCCTAGCATTCTCATCTAGAGTCCTTTCAGTTCTCCCCACTTTCCTGAGAGGCTAAGAACACTTCACACCATGAACTAGGAGAGGGGGTAGAGCCCTTTCTGATGAAATGTATCAACAAAGACAGAGTCTTAGCCTGCTTGCTCTCTGGACAGGATCTCGGACCACAAGGTCTTAAATCCTGGTATAAATGAAGGAAGTGAGGACAGTTCAACTGGCACTCTCATAACAAGAGTTCTGAAACACCTTCCAAAGAGACTATAGCAGTAGATGAGGGAAGGGAGTGCTACAGTGTGGTATAGTACAGGGGGAATGATCGGCTACAGCAGTGAAAAATGTGGTACCTATTGGTGTGCTCTCGGGGTTCTTGTACATGTAGCATAGATGACCTTTACAGTGGCCCTCCCACCTTCCCTCCTGCATTAGGTGTTCTTTTTTTTGTTGTTGTTAATTTATGTTTATTTATTTATTTATTGTTTGAACTTATTTATTCTACGTATTTATTTTTTTGGCCGCACTGGCTCTTCATTGCTGTGCACGGGCTTTCTCTAGTTACGGCTAGCGGGGGCTACTCTTGGTTGCGGTGTGCGGGCTTCTCATCGCGGTGGCTTCTCTTGTAGCGGAGCGTGGGCTGTAGGCGCGTGGGCTTCGGTAGTTGAGGCTCTCGGGCTCTAGAATGCAGGCTCAGTCGTTGTGGCACATGGGCTTAGTTGCTCCACGGCATGTGGGATCTTCCCAGACCAGGGCTCGAAGCCGTGTCCCCCGCATTGCATTGGCAGGCGGATTCTTCACCACGGCGCCACCAGGGAAGCCCTAGGTGTTCTTCTATAGAGTCTCAAAACAGAGGGCACTGAGCGAAGGTAGTGGTTATTAAAGGCTCAGGATCTAAATTCTACCTGTCTCTACACCACTTCCCAGCTGTCGATTTGACCCCATTTTTGAACGCCGACCTCATTCTTCAACTTTCTCTGCCGTTTGTATACTCACCTTGAAAACTTGTTTCTGTGATGCGTTGAGCAGACACAGGGTGGCAGATTGCAGAGGTGGAAGCTGGTGGTCGGATATTTGTGGACTGAATCTCCTTTAGTCCCATTCCCATTTCTGGTTGCACAGAGGCCCTACTTCCTGTGTGTGACACAGAGCCATAGGATTGCAGGCAGGAGCCAAGTTCTCCATACAGTAAAGACCCCAGTGTGCCTTGGTTATAGTAATCTACCTGGCTTCCTTCCTGGTAGGGAAGTGACAGGCGGCTATGCCCCTGATTTGGAATCTGAGATGGTGTTCCCTGAGCAAGGCTGGCAGAAAGCGATGGATAGAGAGGGACCATGTTATTGGCGTCTGAAGTTTTATCATACTGGGCTGCCATAAACACGGAGGAAGCAGCTGTGTGCCGGTCAGTGAGTGCCAGAGTAAAGTCTCCGAGTGAAGAAGAATTCTTTTCAGTGCTTCCTGTGATGTCCCACTCAAGAACACCTGGATAGGAAGGAGCTGAAGTGGAGATCTGGCTGTGGTCAGTAACTCCAGATAACATAGTCGTGCTAGAATGTTGGTAAAGGTAGGCACTACCCATGAGTGTCTGGAAAGAGGTACCGGTAGCCGATGCCGAACTGACGGCAGGGGCAGAGACTCTGGAGAAGTTGCAGACACTTCGTGTTAGGGAAGTTGCATTGCGCACCACAGGAAGAGAATGCTGCAGAGAATTTAGAGTTCCAAGTAGAGATAGATTTTGGAAATTTTCTGGAAGAACAAGAGGCTCATGAAAAACTCAGGGAGGTTGAGAAATTCTCACTCCGTTTGAGGAACAGCATTATCTTAAGGTTCTTGCTATCAGGACGGCTCTACTATCCATACTTCCTGAGACACCCAAAATCAGACAGTTAATGACGGCTGTAAGGACTGAGCAGTTTTCCAGTCTTCTGTATTAACTGCCTGTGCTCCCATCTTGGGCGCGGATGGGCAGAAGAGCCAAGTGGTATGGTGCAGACATTGTTCTCTAGGCTGGAAGCAACCTTCTCCCTGCCCTGTCTTTCCCTTCAGCCTGCACTCGTATTGACCTCTATGCTACTTCCTAGACTGGAAGCATTTTAGAACTAGGAGGCCCTTAGAGAACTTCTGTTTTCTCAGTCTCATTTCGTGAGTAAGGAAACTGAGGCTCAGAGAGGTCGGGTTGACTTGTTCAAGTTCTCTCATTAGGTTAGTATCATTACCAGGTTTCAGAACCTCAGTATCCTGACTTCCTTGCCAGGACTCTACTCTGAGCATGATACTGCCAGAAGGCAGGAGAAATAGAACTTATAATATAGGCATTTTTTTTGTCCATTAGAAAACAGTACGGCTATTACCATTGTCGTCTTCAGTGTCTCCCTTTGCTTGTACAGTTCCCACGCTATTACCTAGAGTTGACGTATAGCTCAGTCCAACTGGTGAATTGAAAGAGTCATTTTTGCCCTCTTCAAGCCTGGTTTCCCATCCTACCTCAAAATGATTACCCGAAAGTGGGTATCTTAAATGCTTTTGGAAAGAGAAAAGTTATCTGATTACTTCAGATTACTCATCTATGAAGTGGTTATAACACCACCACCAATAATAATAGCCGTGATAATTAATAGATGAATAAGCTGATATATTGCGTATGATTTATATGGAGGAAGATACAATAAGTTCTAGAAAGACAAAGAAAAATCATGACAAGCATATTACATAACGAAAAAGAAATCCATAGATATTAATGAAAACTGGGGTATGTGGCAAGTATCAAAGCCTAATGAATTTACTAACAAATGACATTCTGTACCATCCATGCAATATTATGAAAGTGAATGTTGCCCACTCTATTTTAGTGAATACTATTAACCAAAAAACACGATAGAGGTGATAGAGGTGAATGAATTCCTAGCCAATGCATACAGACAGAGAAGGTATATCAGTAAAAAATGCCTAACAAGCAACAGAATGCAATAAGTGTGGAATGTATAGGTAGCCACAACATACATAGACAAGTATTTCAATGAAAAGCGGTACGAAGCAGACAGGAAAATAATAAGGGTAAAAGAGTTTCATGATTGTGCTCATTCATATTTTTACCCAGCAAGTAACAGGTATTACGCCTAGGAGAAATATATATTTCAATGAATATAGCTTATATAGTAAGCAGAAAGGAAGCTTAAAAAGTATCAAGAAGGTTTTTGTATTTATCCTAGAACTTAGATTAGAATCATCTTCAACATCCAAGAAGATGACATCCCAAAACCTCAAAAAACCATCATCCCTAGAATCCAATAAAAAACGATTTTCAAATGTCAGAAAATCCAAAGGACTCCACAATATTGTTTTCGATAAATGTGGATGTTTGTTTGTTTTTTTCTTTTGCCGCGCCGCGTGGCCCTGGCCGTGAAAGCACCGAGTCCTAAGCACTGGACCGCCAGGGAATTCCCTAAATGGGGAATTAGAGATGTGGGGCTTGACTTTTTCTTTTTCTCCTTCGGTAGCTAAGATCTACAAGCGAACGATGGCTGTTGATCAATGTGCTCTCTGTGTTAGGAAGGAAATAACTGTAAAAATGAAAAGCAGCCTTGCCTTAGAACCTACATATCACACAAAGGAACGAGTCCTTCTGATTCAGTTTAGAGGATATCATGTAAAATGTTTAACTGGTAAAATGTCTACCTAGTTTAAAAATTAGAAAGAATAAAACACTGAAAAGCAACCCCCTAGAGAACCACTTTGGTTTCTTGTTTACAGGAAGCATCATTTCCAAAACATATTTCTAAAATGTTTATATTCAAAACTGTCAAGTGCCAACTGTATTCAGAGAGGCAATAAAAGAAAGAAAACGGAGTATGACTTTTCTGATAAGCTGCCTTTCCTGGTGATCCCCTGTTCTGGCCTGACTTTCCTTCTTAGTCTGTTAATGTAAGGATTTGCTACCATCAACTTTGTTTTGCCCTGCTCTGAGCAGATTTCCCTCTGTGCTGTTTCTGCTTTAATTTAAAATCTTTGGTTCCCATCAACATTCCATTGCAAAGTACGTTTTTCTTGAGAGCTCCTCTATGCCTTCCCTCTTCATTCTTATATTTTTTCCCATCTCTTGGTTCCTGTTGGCCTGTGCTAATGAAAACAATCCTAAACTTCCTTACGTTTGACTCTGTGCCTCCCTATATAGCCCAGTACTCTCCATCCTCTCTCCCTATTCTCTCTTTTCAACTGGTCGCAACACTAGTGGAGGGAGACCATTAGAGATGAAACATCTTGGTATATATTGCTAGTTTTCTATGTCACCTGGCTTTTCTATGTTTCTGTTGAAACCCTCCTGAGAAGTCTCTGATTTCATTTTCTCCATGGGTACCCTTTAAGGCTCAATACTGGAAAAGAAGGGGATCAGAGTGATCCACCCAATGTGGTAGCCTAACGTAACAGATAAGGAAAGCAGCAGGCTTTGTGAGACAGTCAGCGATTTGTCCAAAGTCACACAGATAGTAAACGTCAAAGTCAAAACTGAAATTAGGTCTCCAGACTTGTAGTTCAATACTTTCCCTCATTATTCCATGCTATTTTGAATCTCCTACTCAATTTAGGGGCCAAAGAAATCGAACGCAAAACTTTCCAAAGTTTCTTTTCTTACCTGACATGGTCAGAGAAGAGGAACCATCAACTGCAGGTACAAGGGCTGAGGAGACAACACTAGAGGATGTCTGAGTGGCTGCAGCTGAACGGCACACGTGTCCAGTCCAGAGGTCACTGGTTACTGGTCCAAACAGCTCCACGGAAACCCCAAGACTCTACCAAGTGGTAGTAGGTTTGGTAGGAGAGTGATGTCACAAAGCAGGCAGTTCAAAGGTATGAGCTAGCCAGTAGGGAGGTCCGATCCCCAACAGGAAGGCGGGGTTGGGTGAAGAGAGTGTAGGAGAGCTAAAACAACACCTAAGTTTCTGAGCTCTGGGGAGGAAATCCTAGAAGACAGATTTACCTCTCCCAGGCTCTTCCATTAGGGAAATCATTGCAACGTTTCTTACAGACGCTCATTAATATAATTAACTAACAGTTACTTATATTCTACAGAGTATTCTATTTTATGTATCATATACTTAGAGCTATATAGATGTTATTTAATTAATAATCCTTAGGAAGGAAAGAGCCATCTAGTTTGAACTATTACAGTTGTTCTGAAATCATATGTGTCTACTGAGTGAACTGATAGCAGCTTTTAAGGAGCAAAAGTAGGGATTAAGAAGCTCTTTTTGTAACTTGGTTCAAGAGTAGGGTGAAGTTTGTTGAGTGTACCTTGTGGAGAATGTTGTGGTCCAAGGCTCTTCTCTTTGAGTTTCTTCTCCTTGCCTCCTACCTTCCTTGGGCTGGGCTAGGCTGGGGGCCAGGTTGGACTTGCGACTTAACATTTCTCTTCCGCTTTCTTCTTCTTCTTCTTTTTTTTTTTTTTTTCCTTCCATTATGGGCATTGCTTCTAGGACAAGCCTTGATCTTGCATTGGATGTTACTTCCTGTCAACTTCCAGCAGCCGGAGTCTTCTTTTCAGTGCTTGATGCTTCACGAAACCGACTCTGCCCGTTGGCAGCAAATACCAGAGAGCTAGGAGACAGAGCTGGTTGCAGACCTTTCCTCTTCCAGCCTTTGGTTGCAATTGTTTTGCCCATAATTTGCTAGCTCTAGTTCCTTGGGCCACACAGGTATCCTGCCATCCAGCTCTTTTTTCTATGCGAGAGACATTCTGAACACTGTCCCTTTTTCTTTGCACAGAAGTATATACAGTGTGGCAGTTACTGTAATCTCCTCCCCCTTGCAAACAGCCACTCTCGAATCTTGGACCTCTAGGACTCTCTGTCTTGCATGCTTGGGTGCAAGGCCAAGCAAAATGAAGAGGAGAATAATTAGAGAAAGAGGAGGGCATTGGTGGAGAATTGGGAGCAGGTAAGGTGAAAGGGCACAGGAGAAAAGAGATGCATGTCGATTTTTTGGTTTCTGTGGGAAACAAGTTGACACACTTGGGCCTCATTTTGTATTAACAGAACAGAGAGTTAATGATATAAGTAGCTAGATAGTGGAGCAACTGCCACGAAGTCTGTACACTGAAGAGAACAGTCTCACATCTAGTTTTCATTTTGTTTTATGTCATAGTACCTTATTGATAGCATTCACTGGTGTGTTTGTAGAATACAGATGTGTTCAAATGCTCTGGTTTTGTCTACATGGCTATTTCCTTGTCCTGTTGGTAAGGAATCCAACATTGTAAGACATATTGCATGTTTTTCTCTTGACGATCGTTGACCTTGAAGCGTCATGAACTAAGTTGAGCTGTTGGATTTTGTGGAGAAACTTTCAAAAGGGTCTGTGAAAAAGGCATTGTGGTGAGTCGCATTATGCACCCGAGCGTAAGGAGCAGATATCTGCCACCAGCCCAACTTGGCCTGGATTGCCTCTGTTTTAGTTCCCCCGGTTAGTGCTTTTCTCCCTAACCACTCTTGTGACTGTGATCATGTGAGTAAGGGCTGAGTTGCTAGAGATTTCTGTGTGAGGTAAGCTGGTTTGAGGGAGGAAATCTATGGACCTAGTCATTTTCCTTGGTGGTAAGCTTTCAGGGGTGCAAAGATTGATCTTCCTGGGGACTTTTCTGGTCCCAGGAAGATATCGCATAGATGGGAGCTCCAAAGGCACACATTGAATCTTTAGGCCTGTTTTTCCTATTAGGAGATACGAGTTTCTTCACTGATGGGGATGATGCTTATCTGAGAAGAAATTGTGAAAGGTGGTGTAGTATAGAGGTGTGGCTTAAGCTTTTAAGTTTTCTTCAGGGTTTTTCCCCTAAGCTTCCTACTTCAGACGGCCTACTTACATGATACTAGTATGTGATGTCAGGCTAACAACTTCCTAAATATACCTGCAAGCCAGATCAGTGTCTCTTTTCTCTGTATTCCCATGGAAATCAAGGGTCCCGCCGAATTTTCCATCGAAACAGTTGATTTGCGTTGTCTCTAGGCATGCTGAAGGGCGTACCGTTGCTTCCTAACCGGTGTCGTTTGGGAGAGCTACCTCTGTACGTTCAAATGATGAACTCTGAGACTTTGCTCATGTGTGCGGTAAACCCTTGAGTTCCCTAAGACCTTCCTTTCCTCCATCTCATACCCCATTAAGCCCGCTTCAGTTTATCTCCTGCATTTCTTTGGAATCTGTCAGCTCTTCCTCAACATCCTAATACTGAACTTGCCTGTCTGTTGCGACTAGGTCCTAACTAGTGTCCATATATCTTGTTTCCTTCCAATCCATTCTTCACACAAGAAACCTTCAAAGCAAGTTGGAACATTGCTCGTAAGCATCGCTCACAAACATTGTTTTGCGAATAGAAAGCACAGTGTTGGCCTTTACGACTCTGCGTGGTCTAGAATCCTCTCTGCTTCTCTAGCCCCATCTTGTGCCACTTGTGCCCTCACTTTCTATGCTTCAGATACACTGAATTAATCTTAGTTCTCACTCATCTGACAGAAGTCAGTTCAGATATTATTTTTCACCGTGATTCCTCGCATTAAGGAATTTGATTTTCAGGTTTTGTATGAGGACTAAAACTCAACTGGGAAGTGGAAGAATTGAGTTTCAACTGTTTCAGTCAACACGCATGTATTAATGATACCTGCGTACTGAACACCGGGCTAGGTTTCATGAGGGATCCAGAAGTTCTGGCCATCTCTGGTTTTGGATATCCCTTATTTGTTGAGACCTTTGCGTTGTCTGGTTGCCTTTTGTCTGTTTTCCAGATGGGAAAACAGGAACAAGGGAAGTATAGGTTATTATTAGGTGGGGTTGAACAAGTGGAGCAGCAAACTGCAAAGCAGAAAGAAGAGGGACGTACTCTAGAGGGATATGATTTCCATTTTCAAGGCGACTGCATCCTGTGCAGGGAGACAGCCTAACATAAAATGTGCCTAACAACAAATATATTGACTTCTTACTAAAAATCTCCAGTTCATGTAACCAAGGGGTTTATACCTTCTCCTTTAAAAGTGATATTCCTGGGACTTCCCTGGTGGTCCAGTGGTGAAGACTCTGCGCTTCCAGTGCAGCAGGCGTGGGTTCAATCCCTGGTTGGGGAGCTAAGATCCCACATGCTGCGCAGCCAAAGAAAGTTTTTTCAAAAGTTATATTCCTGTATTATTGAATTTAGTGGTTTAGATTTTGTTTTAATGTTAAGAAGATTTCAGTTTCTTTACCAGGAACAAACAAAACATAATGTAAAAATCGTTTCCCAGAAACGATTTCCATCATTCTCTTCTTCCCTTTCTCCCGCAGAGTGGTGTTTCATCTTGACAAGCTCTCTGTCATTCCATAGGAAAGCTGTCTGGCTTGGAGGTTGCAATCCCAGGGAATTTTTCATCACCAGGGAAGTCTCCATCACTACAGAGGGATCAAGGGAGAAGTCAGTCCCTGGTAAGTGAGATGCTCCCCCTAAACACCAACACAGCAGTCGTGTACCTTTCAAGGGGTTCAGGGGCAAGCTGGGCAAGGCATTTCTACTAACTCTTCTTAAGGACCATAGACAGTGCCCTATGCTACGAGGTAAGCGGTGACTGTTGTAATTCTTACTGGCGATCATTTCATGTCACTGATTCTTGGCTTTCTTTGTATTTCATAGGACTGTTATAAGTCCAATACAAAATGAGTCTTATTTTTAAAACACTGAAATGTTTTACAAAGCCTAGCATTCTCATCTAGAGTCCTTTCAGTTCTCCCCACTTTCCTGAGAGGCTAAGAACACTTCACACCATGAACTAGGAGAGGGGGTAGAGCCCTTTCTGATGAAATGTATCAACAAAGACAGAGTCTTAGCCTGCTTGCTCTCTGGACAGGATCTCGGACCACAAGGTCTTAAATCCTGGTATAAATGAAGGAAGTGAGGACAGTTCAACTGGCACTCTCATAACGAGAGTTCTGAAACACCTTCCAAAGAGACTATAGCAGTAGATGAGGGAAGGGAGTGCTACAGTGTGGTATAGTACAGGGGGAATGATCGGCTACAGCAGTGAAAAATGTGGTACCTATTGGTGTGCTCTCGGGGTTCTTGTACATGTAGCATAGATGACCTTTACAGTGGCCCTCCCACCTTCCCTCCTGCATTAGGTGTTCTTTTTTTTGTTGTTGTTAATTTATGTTTATTTATTTATTTATTGTTTGAACTTATTTATTCTACGTATTTATTTTTTTGGCCGCACTGGCTCTTCATTGCTGTGCACGGGCTTTCTCTAGTTACGGCTAGCGGGGGCTACTCTTGGTTGCGGTGTGCGGGCTTCTCATCGCGGTGGCTTCTCTTGTAGCGGAGCATGGGCTGTAGGCGCGTGGGCTTCGGTAGTTGAGGCTCTCGGGCTCTAGAATGCAGGCTCAGTCGTTGTGGCACATGGGCTTAGTTGCTCCACGGCATGTGGGATCTTCCCAGACCAGGGCTCGAAGCCGTGTCCCCCGCATTGCATTGGCAGGCGGATTCTTCACCACGGCGCCACCAGGGAAGCCCTAGGTGTTCTTCTATAGAGTCTCAAAACAGAGGGCACTGAGCGAAGGTAGTGGTTATTAAAGGCTCAGGATCTAAATTCTACCTGTCTCTACACCACTTCCCAGCTGTCGATTTGACCCCATTTTTGAACGCCGACCTCATTCTTCAACTTTCTCTGCCGTTTGTATACTCACCTTGAAAACTTGTTTCTGTGATGCGTTGAGCAGACACAGGGTGGCAGATTGCAGAGGTGGAAGCTGGTGGTCGGATATTTGTGGACTGAATCTCCTTTAGTCCCATTCCCATTTCTGGTTGCACAGAGGCCCTACTTCCTGTGTGTGACACAGAGCCATAGGATTGCAGGCAGGAGCCAAGTTCTCCATACAGTAAAGACCCCAGTGTTCCTTGGTTATAGTAATCTACCTGGCTTCCTTCCTGGTAGGGAAGTGACAGGCGGCTATGCCCCTGATTTGGAATCTGAGATGGTGTTCCCTGAGCAAGGCTGGCAGAAAGCGATGGATAGAGAGGGACCATGTTATTGGCGTCTGAAGTTTTATCATACTGGGCTGCCATAAACACGGAGGAAGCAGCTGTGTGCCGGTCAGTGAGTGCCAGAGTAAAGTCTCCGAGTGAAGAAGAATTCTTTTCAGTGCTTCCTGTGATGTCCCACTCAAGAACACCTGGATAGGAAGGAGCTGAAGTGGAGATCTGGCTGTGGTCAGTAACTCCAGATAACATAGTCGTGCTAGAATGTTGGTAAAGGTAGGCACTACCCATGAGTGTCTGGAAAGAGGTACCGGTAGCCGATGCCGAACTGACGGCAGGGGCAGAGACTCTGGAGAAGTTGCAGACACTTCGTGTTAGGGAAGTTGCATTGCGCACCACAGGAAGAGAATGCTGCAGAGAATTTAGAGTTCCAAGTAGAGATAGATTTTGGAAATTTTCTGGAAGAACAAGAGGCTCATGAAAAACTCAGGGAGGTTGAGAAATTCTCACTCCGTTTGAGGAACAGCATTATCTTAAGGTTCTTGCTATCAGGACGGCTCTACTATCCATACTTCCTGAGACACCCAAAATCAGACAGTTAATGACGGCTGTAAGGACTGAGCAGTTTTCCAGTCTTCTGTATTAACTGCCTGTGCTCCCATCTTGGGCGCGGATGGGCAGAAGAGCCAAGTGGTATGGTGCAGACATTGTTCTCTAGGCTGGAAGCAACCTTCTCCCTGCCCTGTCTTTCCCTTCAGCCTGCACTCGTATTGACCTCTATGCTACTTCCTAGACTGGAAGCATTTTAGAACTAGGAGGCCCTTAGAGAACTTCTGTTTTCTCAGTCTCATTTCGTGAGTAAGGAAACTGAGGCTCAGAGAGGTCGGGTTGACTTGTTCAAGTTCTCTCATTAGGTTAGTATCATTACCAGGTTTCAGAACCTCAGTATCCTGACTTCCTTGCCAGGACTCTACTCTGAGCATGATACTGCCAGAAAGCAGGAGAAATAGAACTTATAATATAGGCATTTTTTTTGTCCATTAGAAAACAGTACGGCTATTACCATTGTCGTCTTCAGTGTCTCCCTTTGCTTGTACAGTTCCCACGCTATTACCTAGAGTTGACGTATAGCTCAGTCCAACTGGTGAATTGAAAGAGTCATTTTTGCCCTCTTCAAGCCTGGTTTCCCATCCTACCTCAAAATGATTACCCGAAAGTGGGTATCTTAAATGCTTTTGGAAAGAGAAAAGTTATCTGATTACTTCAGATTACTCATCTATGAAGTGGTTATAACACCACCACCAATAATAATAGCCGTGATAATTAATAGATGAATAAGCTGATATATTGCGTATGATTTATATGGAGGAAGATACAATAAGTTCTAGAAAGACAAAGAAAAATCATGACAAGCATATTACATAACGAAAAAGAAATCCATAGATATTAATGAAAACTGGGGTATGTGGCAAGTATCAAAGCCTAATGAATTTACTAACAAATGACATTCTGTACCATCCATGCAATATTATGAAAGTGAATGTTGCCCACTCTATTTTAGTGAATACTATTAACCAAAAAACACGATAGAGGTGATAGAGGTGAATGAATTCCTAGCCAATGCATACAGACAGAGAAGGTATATCAGTAAAAAATGCCTAACAAGCAACAGAATGCAATAAGTGTGGAATGTATAGGTAGCCACAACATACATAGACAAGTATTTCAATGAAAAGCGGTACGAAGCAGACAGGAAAATAATAAGGGTAAAAGAGTTTCATGATTGTGCTCATTCATATTTTTACCCAGCAAGTAACAGGTATTAAGCCTAGGAGAAATATATATTTCAATGAATATAGCTTATATAGTAAGCAGAAAGGAAGCTTAAAAAGTATCAAGAAGGTTTTTGTATTTATCCTAGAACTTAGATTAGAATCATCTTCAACATCCAAGAAGATGACATCCCAAAACCTCAAAAAACCATCATCCCTAGAATCCAATAAAAAACGATTTTCAAATGTCAGAAAATCCAAAGGACTCCACAATATTGTTTTCGATAAATGTGGATGTTTGTTTGTTTTTTTCTTTTGCCGCGCCGCGTGGCCCTGGCCGTGAAAGCACCGAGTCCTAAGCGCTGGACCGCCAGGGAATTCCCTAAATGGGGAATTAGAGATGTGGGGCTTGACTTTTTCTTTTTCTCCTTCGGTAGCTAAGATCTACAAGCGAACGATGGCTGTTGATCAATGTGCTCTCTGTGTTAGGAAGGAAATAACTGTAAAAATGAAAAGCAGCCTTGCCTTAGAACCTACATATCACACAAAGGAACGAGTCCTTCTGATTCAATTTAGAGGATATCATGTAAAATGTTTAACTGGTAAAATGTCTACCTAGTTTAAAAATTAGAAAGAATAAAACACTGAAAAGCAACCCCCTAGAGAACCACTTTGGTTTCTTGTTTACAGGAAGCATCATTTCCAAAACATATTTCTAAAATGTTTATATTCAAAACTGTCAAGTGCCAACTGTATTCAGAGAGGCAATAAAAGAAAGAAAACGGAGTATGACTTTTCTGATAAGCTGCCTTTCCTGGTGATCCCCTGTTCTGGCCTGACTTTCCTTCTTAGTCTGTTAATGTAAGGATTTGCTACCATCAACTTTGTTTTGCCCTGCTCTGAGCAGCTTTCCCTCTGTGCTGTTTCTGCTTTAATTTAAAATCTTTGGTTCCCATCAACATTCCATTGCAAAGTACGTTTTTCTTGAGAGCTCCTCTATGCCTTCCCTCTTCATTCTTATATTTTTTCCCATCTCTTGGTTCCTGTTGGCCTGTGCTAATGAAAACAATCCTAAACTTCCTTACGTTTGACTCTGTGCCTCCCTATATAGCCCAGTACTCTCCATCCTCTCTCCCTATTCTCTCTTTTCAACTGGTCGCAATACTAGTGGAGGGAGACCATTAGAGATGAAACATCTTGGTATATATTGCTAGTTTTCTATGTCACCTGGCTTTTCTATGTTTCTGTTGAAACCCTCCTGAGAAGTCTCTGATTTCATTTTCTCCATGGGTACCCTTTAAGGCTCAATACTGGAAAAGAAGGGGATCAGAGTGATCCACCCAATGTGGTAGCCTAACGTAACAGATAAGGAAAGCAGCAGGCTTTGTGAGACAGTCAGCGATTTGTCCAAAGTCACACAGATAGTAAACGTCAAAGTCAAAACTGAAATTAGGTCTCCAGACTTGTAGTTCAATACTTTCCCTCATTATTCCATGCTATTTTGAATCTCCTCCTCAATTTAGGGGCCAAAGAAATCGAACGCAAAACTTTCCAAAGTTTCTTTTCTTACCTGACATGGTCAGAGAAGAGGAACCATCAACTGCAGGTACAAGGGCTGAGGAGACAACACTAGAGGATGTCTGAGTGGCTGCAGCTGAACGGCACACGTGTCCAGTCCAGAGGTCACTGGTTACTGGTCCAAACAGCTCCACGGAAACCCCAAGACTCTACCAAGTGGTAGTAGGTTTGGTAGGAGAGTGATGTCACAAAGCAGGCAGTTCAAAGGTATGAGCTAGCCAGTAGGGAGGTCCGATGCCCAACAGGAAGGCGGGGTTGGGTGAAGAGAGTGTAGGAGAGCTAAAACAACACCTAAGTTTCTGAGCTCTGGGGAGGAAATCCTAGAAGACAGATTTACCTCTCCCAGGCTCTTCCATTAGGGAAATCATTGCAACGTTTCTTACAGACGCTCATTAATATAATTAACTAACAGTTACTTATATTCTACAGAGTATTCTATTTTATGTATCATATACTTAGAGCTATATAGATGTTATTTAATTAATAATCCTTAGGAAGGAAAGAGCCATCTAGTTTGAACTATTACAGTTGTTCTGAAATCATATGTGTCTACTGAGTGAACTGATAGCAGCTTTTAAGGAGCAAAAGTAGGGATTAAGAAGCTCTTTTTGTAACTTGGTTCAAGAGTAGGGTGAAGTTTGTTGAGTGTACCTTGTGGAGAATGTTGTGGTCCAAGGCTCTTCTCTTTGAGTTTCTTCTCCTTGCCTCCTACCTTCCTTGGGCTGGGCTAGGCTGGGGGCCAGGTTGGACTTGCGACTTAACATTTCTCTTCCGCTTTCTTCTTCTTCTTCTTTTTTTTTTTTTTTTCCTTCCATTATGGGCATTGCTTCTAGGACAAGCCTTGATCTTGCATTGGATGTTACTTCCTGTCAACTTCCAGCAGCCGGAGTCTTCTTTTCAGTGCTTGATGCTTCACGAAACCGACTCTGCCCGTTGGCAGCAAATACCAGAGAGCTAGGAGACAGAGCTGGTTGCAGACCTTTCCTCTTCCAGCCTTTGGTTGCAATTGTTTTGCCCATAATTTGCTAGCTCTAGTTCCTTGGGCCACACAGGTATCCTGCCATCCAGCTCTTTTTTCTATGCGAGAGACATTCTGAACACTGTCCCTTTTTCTTTGCACAGAAGTATATACAGTGTGGCAGTTACTGTAATCTCCTCCCCCTTGCAAACAGCCACTCTCGAATCTTGGACCTCTAGGACTCTCTGTCTTGCATGCTTGGGTGCAAGGCCAAGCAAAATGAAGAGGAGAATAATTAGAGAAAGAGGAGGGCATTGGTGGAGAATTGGGAGCAGGTAAGGTGAAAGGGCACAGGAGAAAAGAGATGCATGTCGATTTTTTGGTTTCTGTGGGAAACAAGTTGACACACTTGGGCCTCATTTTGTATTAACAGAACAGAGAGTTAACGATATAAGTAGCTAGATAGTGGAGCAACTGCCACGAAGTCTGTACACTGAAGAGAACAGTCTCACATCTAGTTTTCATTTTGTTTTATGTCATAGTACCTTATTGATAGCATTCACTGGTGTGTTTGTAGAATACAGATGTGTTCAAATGCTCTGGTTTTGTCTACATGGCTATTTCCTTGTCCTGTTGGTAAGGAATCCAACATTGTAAGACATATTGCATGTTTTTCTCTTGACGATCGTTGACCTTGAAGCGTCATGAACTAAGTTGAGCTGTTGGATTTTGTGGAGAAACTTTCAAAAGGGTCTGTGAAAAAGGCATTGTGGTGAGTCGCATTATGCACCCGAGCGTAAGGAGCAGATATCTGCCACCAGCCCAACTTGGCCTGGATTGCCTCTGTTTTAGTTCCCCCGGTTAGTGCTTTTCTCCCTAACCACTCTTGTGACTGTGATCATGTGAGTAAGGGCTGAGTTGCTAGAGATTTCTGTGTGAGGTAAGCTGGTTTGAGGGAGGAAATCTATGGACCTAGTCATTTTCCTTGGTGGTAAGCTTTCAGGGGTGCAAAGATTGATCTTCCTGGGGACTTTTCTGGTCCCAGGAAGATATCGCATAGATGGGACCTCCAAAGGCACACATTGAATCTTTAGGCCTGTTTTTCCTATTAGGAGATACGAGTTTCTTCACTGATGGGGATGATGCTTATCTGAGAAGAAATTGTGAAAGGTGGTGTAGTATAGAGGTGTGGCTTAAGCTTTTAAGTTTTCTTCAGGGTTTTTCCCCTAAGCTTCCTACTTCAGACGGCCTACTTACATGATACTAGTATGTGATGTCAGGCTAACAACTTCCTAAATATACCTGCAAGCCAGATCAGTGTCTCTTTTCTCTGTATTCCCATGGAAATCAAGGGTCCCGCCGAATTTTCCATCGAAACAGTTGATTTGCGTTGTCTCTAGGCATGCTGAAGGGCGTACCGTTGCTTCCTAACCGGTGTCGTTTGGGAGAGCTACCTCTGTACGTTCAAATGATGAACTCTGAGACTTTGCTCATGTGTGCGGTAAACCCTTGAGTTCCCTAAGACCTTCCTTTCCTCCATCTCATACCCCATTAAGCCCGCTTCAGTTTATCTCCTGCATTTCTTTGGAATCTGTCAGCTCTTCCTCAACATCCTAATACTGAACTTGCCTGTCTGTTGCGACTAGGTCCTAACTAGTGTCCATATATCTTGTTTCCTTCCAATCCATTCTTCACACAAGAAACCTTCAAAGCAAGTTGGAACATTGCTCGTAAGCATCGCTCACAAACATTGTTTTGCGAATAGAAAGCACAGTGTTGGCCTTTACGACTCTGCGTGGTCTAGAATCCTCTCTGCTTCTCTAGCCCCATCTTGTGCCACTTGTGCCCTCACTTTCTATGCTTCAGATACACTGAATTAACCTTAGTTCTCACTCATCTGACAGAAGTCAGTTCAGATATTATTTTTCACCGTGATTCCTCGCATTAAGGAATTTGATTTTCAGGTTTTGTATGAGGACTAAAACTCAACTGGGAAGTGGAAGAATTGAGTTTCAACTGTTTCAGTCAACACGCATGTATTAATGATACCTGCGTACTGAACACCGGGCTAGGTTTCATGAGGGATCCAGAAGTTCTGGCCATCTCTGGTTTTGGATATCCCTTATTTGTTGAGACCTTTGCGTTGTCTGGTTGCCTTTTGTCTGTTTTCCAGATGGGAAAACAGGAACAAGGGAAGTATAGGTTATTATTAGGTGGGGTTGAACAAGTGGAGCAGCAAACTGCAAAGCAGAAAGAAGAGGGACGTACTCTAGAGGGATATGATTTCCATTTTCAAGGCGACTGCATCCTGTGCAGGGAGACAGCCTAACATAAAATGTGCCTAACAACAAATATATTGACTTCTTACTAAAAATCTCCAGTTCATGTAACCAAGGGGTTTATACCTTCTCCTTTAAAAGTGATATTCCTGGGACTTCCCTGGTGGTCCAGTGGTGAAGACTCTGCGCTTCCAGTGCAGCAGGCGTGGGTTCAATCCCTGGTTGGGGAGCTAAGATCCCACATGCTGCGCAGCCAAAGAAAGTTTTTTCAAAAGTTATATTCCTGTATTATTGAATTTAGTGGTTTAGATTTTGTTTTAATGTTAAGAAGATTTCAGTTTCTTTACCAGGAACAAACAAAACATAATGTAAAAATCGTTTCCCAGAAACGATTTCCATCATTCTCTTCTTCCCTTTCTCCCGCAGAGTGGTGTTTCATCTTGACAAGCTCTCTGTCATTCCATAGGAAAGCTGTCTGGCTTGGAGGTTGCAATCCCAGGGAATTTTTCATCACCAGGGAAGTCTCCATCACTACAGAGGGATCAAGGGAGAAGTCAGTCCCTGGTAAGTGAGATGCTCCCCCTAAACACCAACACAGCAGTCGTGTACCTTTCAAGGGGTTCAGGGGCAAGCTGGGCAAGGCATTTCTACTAACTCTTCTTAAGGACCATAGACAGTGCCCTATGCTACGAGGTAAGCGGTGACTGTTGTAATTCTTACTGGCGATCATTTCATGTCACTGATTCTTGGCTTTCTTTGTATTTCATAGGACTGTCATAAGTCCAATACAAAATGAGTCTTATTTTTAAAACACTGAAATGTTTTACAAAGCCTAGCATTCTCATCTAGAGTCCTTTCAGTTCTCCCCACTTTCCTGAGAGGCTAAGAACACTTCACACCATGAACTAGGAGAGGGGGTAGAGCCCTTTCTGATGAAATGTATCAACAAAGACAGAGTCTTAGCCTGCTTGCTCTCTGGACAGGATCTCGGACCACAAGGTCTTAAATCCTGGTATAAATGAAGGAAGTGAGGACAGTTCAACTGGCACTCTCATAACAAGAGTTCTGAAACACCTTCCAAAGAGACTATAGCAGTAGATGAGGGAAGGGAGTGCTACAGTGTGGTATAGTACAGGGGGAATGATCGGCTACAGCAGTGAAAAATGTGGTACCTATTGGTGTGCTCTCGGGGTTCTTGTACATGTAGCATAGATGACCTTTACAGTGGCCCTCCCACCTTCCCTCCTGCATTAGGTGTTCTTTTTTTTTTTTTGTTAATTTATGTTTATTTATTTATTTATTGTTTGAACTTATTTATTCTACGTATTTATTTTTTTGGCCGCACTGGCTCTTCATTGCTGTGCACGGGCTTTCTCTAGTTACGGCTAGCGGGGGCTACTCTTGGTTGCGGTGTGCGGGCTTCTCATCGCGGTGGCTTCTCTTGTAGCGGAGCATGGGCTGTAGGCGCGTGGGCTTCGGTAGTTGAGGCTCTCGGGCTCTAGAATGCAGGCTCAGTCGTTGTGGCACATGGGCTTAGTTGCTCCACGGCATGTGGGATCTTCCCAGACCAGGGCTCGAAGCCGTGTCCCCCGCATTGCATTGGCAGGCGGATTCTTCACCACGGCGCCACCAGGGAAGCCCTAGGTGTTCTTCTATAGAGTCTCAAAACAGAGGGCACTGAGCGAAGGTAGTGGTTATTAAAGGCTCAGGATCTAAATTCTACCTGTCTCTACACCACTTCCCAGCTGTCGATTTGACCCCATTTTTGAACGCCGACCTCATTCTTCAACTTTCTCTGCCGTTTGTATACTCACCTTGAAAACTTGTTTCTGTGATGCGTTGAGCAGACACAGGGTGGCAGATTGCAGAGGTGGAAGCTGGTGGTCGGATATTTGTGGACTGAATCTCCTTTAGTCCCATTCCCATTTCTGGTTGCACAGAGGCCCTACTTCCTGTGTGTGACACAGAGCCATAGGATTGCAGGCAGGAGCCAAGTTCTCCATACAGTAAAGACCCCAGTGTGCCTTGGTTATAGTAATCTACCTGGCTTCCTTCCTGGTAGGGAAGTGACAGGCGGCTATGCCCCTGATTTGGAATCTGAGATGGTGTTCCCTGAGCAAGGCTGGCAGAAAGCGATGGATAGAGAGGGACCATGTTATTGGCGTCTGAAGTTTTATCATACTGGGCTGCCATAAACACGGAGGAAGCAGCTGTGTGCCGGTCAGTGAGTGCCAGAGTAAAGTCTCCGAGTGAAGAAGAATTCTTTTCAGTGCTTCCTGTGATGTCCCACTCAAGAACACCTGGATAGGAAGGAGCTGAAGTGGAGATCTGGCTGTGGTCAGTAACTCCAGATAACATAGTCGTGCTAGAATGTTGGTAAAGGTAGGCACTACCCATGAGTGTCTGGAAAGAGGTACCGGTAGCCGATGCCGAACTGACGGCAGGGGCAGAGACTCTGGAGAAGTTGCAGACACTTCGTGTTAGGGAAGTTGCATTGCGCACCACAGGAAGAGAATGCTGCAGAGAATTTAGAGTTCCAAGTAGAGATAGATTTTGGAAATTTTCTGGAAGAACAAGAGGCTCATGAAAAACTCAGGGAGGTTGAGAAATTCTCACTCCGTTTGAGGAACAGCATTACCTTAAGGTTCTTGCTATCAGGACGGCTCTACTATCCATACTTCCTGAGACACCCAAAATCAGACAGTTAATGACGGCTGTAAGGACTGAGCAGTTTTCCAGTCTTCTGTATTAACTGCCTGTGCTCCCATCTTGGGCGCGGATGGGCAGAAGAGCCAAGTGGTATGGTGCAGACATTGTTCTCTAGGCTGGAAGCAACCTTCTCCCTGCCCTGTCTTTCCCTTCAGCCTGCACTCGTATTGACCTCTATGCTACTTCCTAGACTGGAAGCATTTTAGAACTAGGAGGCCCTTAGAGAACTTCTGTTTTCTCAGTCTCATTTCGTGAGTAAGGAAACTGAGGCTCAGAGAGGTCGGGTTGACTTGTTCAAGTTCTCTCATTAGGTTAGTATCATTACCAGGTTTCAGAACCTCAGTATCCTGACTTCCTTGCCAGGACTCTACTCTGAGCATGATACTGCCAGAAGGCAGGAGAAATAGAACTTATAATATAGGCATTTTTTTTGTCCATTAGAAAACAGTACGGCTATTACCATTGTCGTCTTCAGTGTCTCCCTTTGCTTGTACAGTTCCCACGCTATTACCTAGAGTTGACGTATAGCTCAGTCCAACTGGTGAATTGAAAGAGTCATTTTTGCCCTCTTCAAGCCTGGTTTCCCATCCTACCTCAAAATGATTACCCGAAAGTGGGTATCTTAAATGCTTTTGGAAAGAGAAAAGTTATCTGATTACTTCAGATTACTCATCTATGAAGTGGTTATAACACCACCACCAATAATAATAGCCGTGATAATTAATAGATGAATAAGCTGATATATTGCGTATGATTTATATGGAGGAAGATACAATAAGTTCTAGAAAGACAAAGAAAAATCATGACAAGCATATTACATAACGAAAAAGAAATCCATAGATATTAATGAAAACTGGGGTATGTGGCAAGTATCAAAGCCTAATGAATTTACTAACAAATGACATTCTGTACCATCCATGCAATATTATGAAAGTGAATGTTGCCCACTCTATTTTAGTGAATACTATTAACCAAAAAACACGATAGAGGTGATAGAGGTGAATGAATTCCTAGCCAATGCATACAGACAGAGAAGGTATATCAGTAAAAAATGCCTAACAAGCAACAGAATGCAATAAGTGTGGAATGTATAGGTAGCCACAACATATATAGACAAGTATTTCAATGAAAAGCGGTACGAAGCAGACAGGAAAATAATAAGGGTAAAAGAGTTTCATGATTGTGCTCATTCATATTTTTACCCAGCAAGTAACAGGTATTAAGCCTAGGAGAAATATATATTTCAATGAATATAGCTTATATAGTAAGCAGAAAGGAAGCTTAAAAAGTATCAAGAAGGTTTTTGTATTTATCCTAGAACTTAGATTAGAATCATCTTCAACATCCAAGAAGATGACATCCCAAAACCTCAAAAAACCATCATCCCTAGAATCCAATAAAAAACGATTTTCAAATGTCAGAAAATCCAAAGGACTCCACAATATTGTTTTCGATAAATGTGGATGTTTGTTTGTTTTTTTCTTTTGCCGCGCCGCGTGGCCCTGGCCGTGAAAGCACCGAGTCCTAAGCGCTGGACCGCCAGGGAATTCCCTAAATGGGGAATTAGAGATGTGGGGCTTGACTTTTTCTTTTTCTCCTTCGGTAGCTAAGATCTACAAGCGAACGATGGCTGTTGATCAATGTGCTCTCTGTGTTAGGAAGGAAATAACTGTAAAAATGAAAAGCAGCCTTGCCTTAGAACCTACATATCACACAAAGGAACGAGTCCTTCTGATTCAATTTAGAGGATATCATGTAAAATGTTTAACTGGTAAAATGTCTACCTAGTTTAAAAATTAGAAAGAATAAAACACTGAAAAGCAACCCCCTAGAGAACCACTTTGGTTTCTTGTTTACAGGAAGCATCATTTCCAAAACATATTTCTAAAATGTTTATATTCAAAACTGTCAAGTGCCAACTGTATTCAGAGAGGCAATAAAAGAAAGAAAACGGAGTATGACTTTTCTGATAAGCTGCCTTTCCTGGTGATCCCCTGTTCTGGCCTGACTTTCCTTCTTAGTCTGTTAATGTAAGGATTTGCTACCATCAACTTTGTTTTGCCCTGCTCTGAGCAGCTTTCCCTCTGTGCTGTTTCTGCTTTAATTTAAAATCTTTGGTTCCCATCAACATTCCATTGCAAAGTACGTTTTTCTTGAGAGCTCCTCTATGCCTTCCCTCTTCATTCTTATATTTTTTCCCATCTCTTGGTTCCTGTTGGCCTGTGCTAATGAAAACAATCCTAAACTTCCTTACGTTTGACTCTGTGCCTCCCTATATAGCCCAGTACTCTCCATCCTCTCTCCCTATTCTCTCTTTTCAACTGGTCGCAATACTAGTGGAGGGAGACCATTAGAGATGAAACATCTTGGTATATATTGCTAGTTTTCTATGTCACCTGGCTTTTCTATGTTTCTGTTGAAACCCTCCTGAGAAGTCTCTGATTTCATTTTCTCCATGGGTACCCTTTAAGGCTCAATACTGGAAAAGAAGGGGATCAGAGTGATCCACCCAATGTGGTAGCCTAACGTAACAGATAAGGAAAGCAGCAGGCTTTGTGAGACAGTCAGCGATTTGTCCAAAGTCACACAGATAGTAAACGTCAAAGTCAAAACTGAAATTAGGTCTCCAGACTTGTAGTTCAATACTTTCCCTCATTATTCCATGCTATTTTGAATCTCCTACTCAATTTAGGGGCCAAAGAAATCGAACGCAAAACTTTCCAAAGTTTCTTTTCTTACCTGACATGGTCAGAGAAGAGGAACCATCAACTGCAGGTACAAGGGCTGAGGAGACAACACTAGAGGATGTCTGAGTGGCTGCAGCTGAACGGCACACGTGTCCAGTCCAGAGGTCACTGGTTACTGGTCCAAACAGCTCCACGGAAACCCCAAGACTCTACCAAGTGGTAGTAGGTTTGGTAGGAGAGTGATGTCACAAAGCAGGCAGTTCAAAGGTATGAGCTAGCCAGTAGGGAGGTCCGATGCCCAACAGGAAGGCGGGGTTGGGTGAAGAGAGTGTAGGAGAGCTAAAACAACACCTAAGTTTCTGAGCTCTGGGGAGGAAATCCTAGAAGACAGATTTACCTCTCCCAGGCTCTTCCATTAGGGAAATCATTGCAACGTTTCTTACAGACGCTCATTAATATAATTAACAGTTACTTATATTCTACAGAGTATTCTATTTTATGTATCATATACTTAGAGCTATATAGATGTTATTTAATTAATAATCCTTAGGAAGGAAAGAGCCATCTAGTTTGAACTATTACAGTTGTTCTGAAATCATATGTGTCTACTGAGTGAACTGATAGCAGCTTTTAAGGAGCAAAAGTAGGGATTAAGAAGCTCTTTTTGTAACTTGGTTCAAGAGTAGGGTGAAGTTTGTTGAGTGTACCTTGTGGAGAATGTTGTGGTCCAAGGCTCTTCTCTTTGAGTTTCTTCTCCTTGCCTCCTACCTTCCTTGGGCTGGGCTAGGCTGGGGGCCAGGTTGGACTTGCGACTTAACATTTCTCTTCCGCTTTCTTCTTCTTCTTCTTTTTTTTTTTTTTTTCCTTCCATTATGGGCATTGCTTCTAGGACAAGCCTTGATCTTGCATTGGATGTTACTTCCTGTCAACTTCCAGCAGCCGGAGTCTTCTTTTCAGTGCTTGATGCTTCACGAAACCGACTCTGCCCGTTGGCAGCAAATACCAGAGAGCTAGGAGACAGAGCTGGTTGCAGACCTTTCCTCTTCCAGCCTTTGGTTGCAATTGTTTTGCCCATAATTTGCTAGCTCTAGTTCCTTGGGCCACACAGGTATCCTGCCATCCAGCTCTTTTTTCTATGTGAGAGATATTCTGAACACTGTCCCTTTTTCTTTGCACAGAAGTATATACAGTGTGGCAGTTACTGTAATCTCCTCCCCCTTGCAAACAGCCACTCTCGAATCTTGGACCTCTAGGACTCTCTGTCTTGCATGCTTGGGTGCAAGGCCAAGCAAAATGAAGAGGAGAATAATTAGAGAAAGAGGAGGGCATTGGTGGAGAATTGGGAGCAGGTAAGGTGAAAGGGCACAGGAGAAAAGAGATGCATGTCGATTTTTTGGTTTCTGTGGGAAACAAGTTGACACACTTGGGCCTCATTTTGTATTAACAGAACAGAGAGTTAACGATATAAGTAGCTAGATAGTGGAGCAACTGCCACGAAGTCTGTACACTGAAGAGAACAGTCTCACATCTAGTTTTCATTTTGTTTTATGTCATAGTACCTTATTGATAGCATTCACTGGTGTGTTTGTAGAATACAGATGTGTTCAAATGCTCTGG